>NC_073746.1:7070379-7265379 GCF_029784135.1 Toxorhynchites rutilus septentrionalis
TTCAATTTTTATGGTCGAAGATTTCTGGCCCTGGTATTTATACCGTCAAAATTTTTACGAGCATCGGTTGGAAGTATTCGCATTGTACGTGACTTTGACACTGGGTATTGTGAACTGTGACAAACATATCAAATTGTTTACTGAAGAATAATAATCCTTAAAGATTTAATAACTGAACCTCAGTTCCATTTTGGGTGTATATTTAGCCCCAGATCAACAGAATGAACCGTTGGTTCCCGGCTGAAAACCCTGATTTACAATGCTACATAAAGAGTTGAAAGATTTTTATGTAATGATTTCACTAATATACGCGAGGATTCTCTAACGTAGGATAAATGTTCAATGCAAATGCTGCTGATTTTCAACATTTCGAAAGCGACAAGAATATTTATGTTGGCAAATAGAACAAATGGTGAAAGCAATGGAAGACGAAAGACAGGTTCGTGTGGACCTGATCGAGCATATGAGAAAAACATTCGATTTAAGTTATCAGAACTTCAAGGTTGCTCTCCGAAACTTTCCCATTCTAATAAGCATCAATGTATAATTGGGAGCGTTGTCAAGTTTAAACGATAGGGATTTACAAGAGCCATCCTTACCCACTTTTGAAGAATAAATATCTGTTGCCGAAAAAAATAGTTCCGGTGCTTAAATGCATAGTTTTAAATATTCTTACTATGTATCACTTGAGCCTATTTTTTTTATTCAGATTAAAACAACAACATATATAAATTTGGCAACACTGGTTGTGTACACAATAAATGTGACAGCGTTATCAGTTGATATGCTGCAGCCATTACGGGAACAGTGAAGCAAGTACACTCGATGCTCTGTTCGTACAGCCAGCTTCACCCCGGAGCGAAGAAGTTAGACATCGTGAGGCACTTCGTGTTCGCCAGAATAAGGTGCAAGGCGTCAAACGAATGATGGGTTCGACGCGCGACCGTAAAGCGCAGTAGAAACTGGAGGGGAAAAACGAGAGCAAGGTGTTCTCATCGTTCCGTATCTTGAACCGGAAGCAACCGGCCAAACAGTGAGGAAGAACCTAAATAAACATTTTTATGCGGAAGTATTAGTTGAGACAGGCCGTATCTGAGCAGCAGACAATCATCCTCCCTGGGGAGGTGCGACTGGAGGTGCTGGAAAAAACATCTTTCTGGCGAAGTGCGACGTTGTGATCATAATTGGTGACGAGACCTTCATAACCTAATCCAAAACTCGAATGAATAATAGAATCCAAGAATCTAAGAATCCAATGATAAAAAAAATAAAAATCCGAGAATACGAGAATCTAAGAATCGAGGAATTCATGAATCGAAAAATCCAAGAATCTAAGAATTCAATTCAAGAATCTAAGAATAAAAAATGAAAAATCTAAAAATCCAAGATCCAAGAATTTATTCCAAGGTTTCAAAAATCTAAAAATCAATGAATCCAAGAGAGTCTCACGGCATTGGAAAGCAAAACATAAATAAGCGGGTAGAATAGTACAGCCAGATAATAAGAGGCGAATCGAAGATATGTAAGACAGAGGAAAAATAAATCAGTCACTCACAAGATCTAAGGCATTTAAAATCCAAGAATTCAATAATCAAAAAATAGAAAATCAAATAATCCAAGAATCGAAGAAAACCGAAATCGAAAGTACAAGAATCTAAGAATTGAAAAGTTCAAGAAACCGAGAAATAAGAGGTTTAAAAATCCAAGAATCTAAAAATCGAGGAATCCAAGAATTAAAGATCAAGAATCTAGGAATGGAATAGATGGAACTCAAGAATCCGAGCATCGAAAAGTCCGAGAATCCAAGAATCGAAGGATTCAGAACAAAAATTCAAGTATCCAAGAGTCTAAGAATCCAAAGATAAAAAAAGCTACAATAATCCAAGACAACAGAACGAAAATTCAAGAATCCGAGAATCCAGGATTCAAAAGATGAACAATCCAGAAATCCAAAAATCTATGAATCGAGGAATTTAAGAATTGGAGAATTCAAAAATCAAAAGGTCCAAGAATCCAAGATTCAAAAGTTCAAGAATTCAAGAATCTAAGAATTGAAGAATCAAACGATCTAAGAATCAATAAATACAAGAATCTGAAAATCCAAGAATATAAACATTTAAAAAAATCGCAGAATCTAAGAATCAAAGAATCTAGGCATCGAAGGATCCAAGAGTAAAAAAAAAGTACAAAAATCCAAGAATTTAACAATCAAGGAATCATGAATCCAAGGGATTAAAAAAGATTTTCAAAAATCCAAGGATCATAGAATCAAGGAATTCTAGGATTAAAGATCAAGAATCTAAGAGTCGAGGAATCCAAGAATCGAACAATCGAAAAGTACAGGAATCCATGAATCGAAGGATAACAGAACAAAAATTCTAGTATCCAAGAATTTAAGAATCCAAAGATGAAAAACAGCTTCAAAAATTTAAGAAAACCAAAGATGACAGAACGAAAATTCAATAATCCAAGATCCAAAAGAGGGACAATCCAAAAATTCAAATCTATGAATCGAGGAATTCAAGAATTGGAGAATTCAAAAATCAAAAAGTTCAAAAATCTAAGAATCCAATATTCGAAGCTCCAAGAATCCGAGACTCAGAAGTCCAATAATCTAAGAATCGAAGGATCCAAGAATTCTGGATTCCAAGAATCCAAAAAACGTACAAAAATCCAAGAATCGAGGAATACAAGAATCTAAGAATCCATACATGAAGTAAAAGATAAAGTATCCAAAAATCCAAGAATCTAAGAATCCAAGAATCGAATAGTTCAAGAATCCAAATATCCATGAATCCAAGAACCAAAAAATCCAAGAATAAAAAGATTTAAAAACAACCGAAACAAACAATCTAATAATCAAGGAATTCAAGAACTGAATAATCCAAACATTGAGAAGTCGAAGAATAGGAATCCGATCCAAGAATTCCAGAGAATTCGAAATTCGAAGGATTAAACTACAAAAAAATCAAGAATCTAAGAATCGAACAATACAATAATCTAAGAATTGAAGAATTCAAGAATCCAAGAAACCAAGAATAAAAAAAAAACAATAATCCAATCCAAGAAAAAACCCAAGTATATAAGAATCAAATTCGAAGAATAAAAAAATCCAAGAATCCAAGAATCAAAAGAAAAAAATACAAAAATCCAAGAATCTAAGAATCCAAGAACTGAGAAGTCAGAAAATCCAAGAGTCCAAGAATCCAATTCAAAAATTTTCGAGATTTACTGGATGAGAGAACCGGCCAAAATGGAGAAGCAATTGATCGCCAAGGGCCCGAAAAAGCTGAAATTCATCTTTTCATCGGCCATGGCTGTGATCGGAGATACGAATGACATCAATCCACCGATTGAAACAGAAATGGTAAAGGTAGAGAATGTTTCTGGTCCATATCGCGAGCTAGTAGGATGACTTATGCAATTGTCTCGTTCAGTTATGTCGTGACAATATGTGTTGTGCTTGTGTCGTAAAAATACAATGGAACAAAGAGCAAATATTAGATTTTGTTTCGTGAATTTTTGATTCACAAATTTGTGACATCGACGGAATATCTCGCGAAATTTAGTTTATTCAATCTGATATATTGGACAAATCATCAGTTTGGACGACTATTCACATATTCTAGGAGAGATGAACAGATATTTTGTGCAATCTCATTAGCATACAAATTAATTCAATGTTTGGGGGCAAAGTAGTCATAGGTGAATAACGACTTACATTGTTCTGTTTACTAAAGCTGATATACCGCATCACATTCTGCTCTTGAAGAAGATCCTTTTGTGGCTTTGACCCTGGATAAATATGCCACTCCAACTAAACCAAGTCTCATTATGCGGAACGTTATGTGTTTTTACTACGTTCTTGTATGCATGAGAAAATTTAAATTGAGACTCTAGGTGAATAGACCAAGCTTATTTCATACATGTACCTAATATCAAATATGATTTGAACAAATTTGGACGAAAAAAACGCATAAATCTATCCTATTTAGCTTGATATGTGCGAGTGATCACTTTGCCCCCACTAGGTGGCCACTTTACCTCCAAGCGAAAAAAAAAAATGCGATGTTTCACCTTTTTTTCTAATGACGATAAGTGTACTATTTTGATTTTTTATAGTAAAAAGCCGTTTGCTATCTTGAAGCACAATTTTGAACTATAAAATTCTTCGATAAATGTGAATTGAATCGGTATGTAGACGATGGAAATGGTCATATTCCTTAGGGTGACCACTATGCTCCCACTTTCGCTATTTTTAACAAAACATACTGTCAATAAAAAGCGCGTAACTTTTTAACCTGTCAACCGATTTACATAAAGTTGGCTGCGTTTGAAAGGTAAGACCTTTACCTTTTCAATGTCATCAACACGTTCAACAGATGGCGTTACGTGTTCCATGATTCAACAAAGAGCCTATTATTTATTGAACATACTTGGTATGTATGTTTTTTTCGGAAAATAGAACAAAATGAAATCTTAACATGGAACAAAAAGTAGTTGTTGAATTTCAAGAAATTCGGTGAAGGTACTTTGTTATGTTACTTTGCGATTTATGAAGAATATGTACGGCGATGATTATTTATGCAAGACAAGAGTATTCATGTTTTTAAAGGGTAGAGAGACGCTCGATGAATGGTTTTTTTTCATATTAGGGTAAAATTAAAAAGTTATTCCTTATGGCCATTCGAACAGATTTGAATGGTAAGATGAGCAAGAGTAGAATCGCTATTTTCCCGATGTGACAAGTGTATTGCAACTGCAGAAATAATTTTTAATAATAAAAACATCGAATAATAAAAAAACTTTATCGAAAATAAGTTCTCGCCACGAGTCCTGAAATTATATTGACACACTTTGTACTCCTTTTATTATGAATCACTTTAATGTCCATTAGTCTTCGAGTGTAGCTTCCACATTTTGATGAGTTTCTATTAGTTCGATGAACCTAGTACACTATTCCTTTGGATATATTCAATGTATTTCATATAAAAATATTATCTCTCTTAAGTGAAACATGTAAAACTTCTTCTACAGGCTTTGATAATTTGCCTCATTTATCACGACGACCATAAGCGACTACGATACGTTAAGTCTAGCTTTTCACACCTGTCCGATAGTTCCAAAATACACTAACATAACAATCCAATCATTATTGCATGCTCCTATATTGCCTTCAACGTTTGCAGACATCAGCGAAGAGTTGATCTTGGGCTATTTTCGAGACAACCGGCTCCAATTCTCGTGCGTTTTGAACTTTTTTTTTCATTCCTCCAGTAGATCAACTTCCATTGTTATGCAACGGTACAAAGCAGAGATGCGAATTGATTCGGTCTCAGCTCACATGCATACAAACCGATCAATATGTTGCGAGGGTGCACGTAATCATTTTCATGTCCCTTTTATTGCGCGTAACCATGAGACTATGCTGCGACTATGCTCCACGTCGCATGCTAACCACAATCATGACCAAAACACGTTTCGAGCGAACGACGCGAACGCACGGAGTGAAATTGATCCAATTTTCTTACCGTGATCGGAGACCTTGAACTGAATTAAGTGCTTTCTAGTATTCGATGTTTCATTCACTACTTAGTTTGGTTTCGTGCTCTTTTAAATATCAAGATGAAATGTTAACGACGTGTGTCGTGTCGCACCACTGTGTTTGAAAAGTTCTACCAAGTTATCGTCCATTAGGCCAGCACGGGATCGAAACTACATCATCACAACTACGTGTAAATTACTCACGATGTTGTGGGAAATGTACACTTGTTTTTCTTCCAGAGGGATTTTTATCACTCAAACTATACACGCTCCAGAGCCAACAAATTTACCTTCTGCTCGGTTGTAATTGTGCACGCGGCTTCGAGGTATTCACAGGTGTAGGGCACCGGGTTATTTGCTTCTCTCCCCAAACACGCGTCCGCTTCACTGAAACGTTAATACGCGACTAAAATCGGTGCTTTTTTCGGTTGTCACTCTAGCGTGTCTGGGCACCGTTAAAAAGATATCAATTCACTGGAAAATGCATCGGTATCGACACTAGTTTGCGTTCAACGGAATAAATTTCGCGTATGGGTTCTAATGAATGAGATGGTAGTTCGCAAAAAAAATGTATAACAGTATTGGGAGAGCGGAAACGCTATGGGAATTCCAAATAGTTTTCATGTGGATTGGGACGTAGTGTTGGAGGAATAGAACAGAAAGTTGTGATAAGAGTTACTGTTCTGAAATATGAACAGAAGTTCAGTTTTTTAGGCTGACAAAATGAGTGCACAACGAATGATGAAAACGGCGTTATTGACGCACGTTTGCACAGATAACAATATTCAAATATGACTTTGTAAGACTTCATCGTTGCCGTGACTGGAAAAAATCTCAAAGGAAATAAACATAAATAAGCGTAAGCTTGCCAGAAATATTTTCACACGGAAAAAACCCTCATGGGTATGAATAACACACGGAAATCATGAATTTATTTCCTTTTTTTTATTTTATTTTTAAAAATTTATTTTCAATGAAATTTATTCAGAGTTCAATGATATGGAGACGAAGTATCCATCTAACGAGAATATAGAATCGAGGCGACCTCTAGGTACCGAGTTGACGCGATCCGAGTCGGAAACGGTGACCTCTAGCAAGCAAACCTGTGTTCCACTGATTGCCCGGTTAGTTAGAAACACAGGAGACGGTCCTTTAGTAAGATCCGATCGAGCTTTATCGAACGTCGGATGGCATACGTATGCCTGGTTCTTTACGTTTGCTCGGTTAATTTTTGTTTGGAGATATATTATTCATTGTAATTGAAATGGATACTCCTACTAACATGATACTCATACTTATAAGAATTGTATTTTGAACATTTAGTTATTTTTGGGAAAATTAGGTTAATACAAACATTGCGATTTTTTCCGGGAATCCATCGATGCATATTTATATACTCTGTCCAACTTCTATAAGACCACTCTGATTCTATTTCGTTGCAACACAAACAGTTGGAATTTCAACAAGGTAGATTCATACATTATTGAATGCTTAGAATAAAGTATATTCAAAATCAATTTCGTTCAAAAGAGTTGTTTGTTTATTTATTGTGCTTAAATATGATAATTTCAGCTGTCCAGTTTCTATAAGTTTCTATAATTCATAAGTATTATCAATGAAAAATTCAAAACGATCGGCTGATTTACATGTTAATAATTGGCAACCTTGTCATTTCGACTAATAACCTTGAAAATTCGTGTTGGAATACTATTTACCCAATTCTACTGAACGGATTTCTCGATATTTTTCCAATTTTTCCAAAATTGCGACCTTGAGCTCTTAAATCGTGTTTTACCGTTTTCCCTCAGTGAAGATTCTGCGTAAAAGGATCCCCCCTAAGATTTTCAACAGGATTCAAGTCTGGAGAGCGAGCCGGCCAGTTCAAAAAAATAAGTTTTTGGTCCTTCATCCATTGCTTAGTTTACTTGCTTGTATGAATAGTAGCATTGTTTTGCTGGAGGGTGAATTTTTGTGACGATATCCACGCAAACACGGCAAAGGAGAAGATTCCAGAACATCTTGAATGATGTGAAAGCTATCTTGAGCTTTCCGGTTGCACAGAATCCCGCCCAAACAATGCAGGAGCCTCTACCAAAATTCCTGATTGAAAAATACTGTTTCTTCTTGCGTAAATCACGCCAATACCCGTTGAAACCATCAGTACTATCCAAATTGAACTTTTTTTCGTCACTGTAGATAACCTAGCGAAGTTAAAAGTAAAAAAGACGGGTGGGTAACGTCGGGGACATAACCGGAGTGACGTAGGACTATACAAAGGGGACAGCTTTTGTTAAATATATATTTTAAATATATTGTTTTATTTTCTTCTCCTACGTGAATACCTACCTATCTACCTGAAAAATGGATTAGTTTACTGTTTACTCTTTATGAACATGTTGGGGGTTCTGAAAAGAACCTTTGGCGTTGTGTTTTTGCGTTTTTTTCTGAAACCTTTGTACTTATCAACGCCGGGCAACTTTTGGCGTATGCACATATCGTACAATCAAAATGATGGCTGTGATAGGGAATGCATAGGTGGTCATCAGCGCGCGTTTTGTACTCTAGCGGTACACACTCACAGGATAGAGACAAATCGGCAGACTCAGCCAAAGGGGCGAGTCCAACGAGACGAACGAATGAGCATTAAAAGGGAGCGATGGCAAAAAAATACATTCATTACGATTTGTTCGCTCGTTGGATTCACATGCAGGCTGAAAAGGGTCCTTTTCAGGATCACAAAATAATCTTCAATCTAAAGAGTTTATCGTTTTGTTATCACTCGATATCCCCATCTTGTTCGGTTAAACCTTTCTGTTTAGCGATTGCATTTGCCACTCGCCACAGCTTTCACAGTTGGAAAATTTCTTCCCATCCAGTTTTGTGACATGTTGTACAGTAAATTACATTCAATGCGACGTGCCGAAGCGCCACTCAGTGTCGCATTGGAGGCGATTTTATCCTGTAATTGAACATTTGCGATGACAGTGGTACAGTGTCGACTTTCAATGTGGGGTCATAATTTGGATCTCTATGTTTACAAAAATGTCCAACTAAATAAGTCGCATTACATGTCCGTCCAATTAGCTAAATGTCGAACTAATTGTAAATTAATGTACTTTCAATCTGGAAACAATTTAAGAATTAGTGTAAATAGAATAATCAGGAAAGTCCCCAACTATCAATAAGCTCAGAACAACTGCCAAATTCACATACTCATCAGATCCTGGCAAACAAATTATGAAAACATCAATTTGTGTTTTATTATTGTTTTGGATAATGTTTTAGAAAGCATTGAACTGTATTTCCTAAACTCTTTTTTGGAAGGTTTAATGGCCCTGAAAAGCGCCTTGTTTTATGGAATGGTTCCAATTTAGAAAACTTAGTACTCGTGGTTTTGAAAAAACCATTTCGAACGCCCTCGATGCCGCCTTGTTCTGGATTTGCCACCAAAGCAGTTTGTATAAAGAACAAACTTTTTTCTTCTGCTACCTGATGCCGTTTTGCGATTCCGTTTGCCACTCGCCACTCGCTGCAACTGCCTGTTGTCTTGATGTCCACCGAACCGAATGCGTTCTGTTCCGAATGCGGGTTTTCTTATCTTCGCGAGCAGCTTTGCCAGCTAACTCGATCACTTCGGCGGCCGAAACTATATAACGCCGGCTAGGTGGACTGGTGCACTGGTGCTAACGCGCTCGGCCTAGCTAGCCTTGCGGGGAACTCCAGATCAACACGGTTCGAGCGGGATTTTGCCTTTCCCTTCACTTTTCCTCCTTTACCATGTTCAGACATGGCTGCTTGGGTTGGTTTGTTGATGTGTTGTGATGCGAACCGATGTGGTGTATGGTTTGGATGAGAATGATCGTTACGGCAGCGGAGCGGGGATTTTTAAGCTGACTGGCTAGCTCGAGAATTACGCATGTGTGAGACTGCGACCAATGTTTGGTTCATTTTTATTCTTTTTCCTTTCCAATCGTGCTTCATTCTATTTCGCTGCTGCTCTGGTTGCCCGTTTTGGTCGGTATGATTTGAGGAGCACAACATGGACCAATCAAAAATGGGCACATAGTGCATTTGGACAATGCTTGATATTTCACAATTATTCAATCATTTATCTCAAGAAAAATGAAATGTTATTCGTTAGGATAGATGCGTAGATATATTTCTTATTAATTGATGCAAAAACCTTTGCGATCTATTGAGAAATGCTCGAGTTATAAGCGTTCCAAATCTTGCATTTTTTCCTACTTGTGCAGTGCCTAGATTTCCATTTCACCCCCTATATCTTCCGGTTAGACGTAGTCCTACGTCTAAAAATAATTGAAGGACTTCTCGTGATGGTATATAGCAAAATGTATTCTTTTGAAAACGTTCTTTGTCATGACATACCATGTCCCACTATCGGCGCATGTGAGCTTTGGCAAAACTCGGACGTCTTCCGATGTGAGATGATGTAAGATGAGGAGCTTTAACCTTTTAAACCCTCTTTATGTGAGGATTTTTTTACCAAAATTTGACGAATTGTCACCCTAGTAGTTGAGTAGTTGAAATATTGCTATATTTGCACATGCGATTGTGAACATTTTCATGGTGAAATGCATCGATTTGTCTTTCTCCTCTCTCCGTATTAAATTTTCCCCTTCGGCAACTAGAAAAATTCAAATAACGGATTTACCTTTTACTGAAAAAATGCTAGTACTTCTGCCAAAACTCATCATTATTTTCAAAACTTCAACTCATCAGATTATTTTCAGACACAATTTTCGTTCAAGATTTTTCAACCACTTGCAAATAAGATGCCTAATTTGGTTGCATTTGCTTGATTAATTCAAGAGTAATGTAGAAATTTCTGTTTCATTTGTATGGCATCCTCCCCTTAGAGAGGGGGGAGGGTTCTCAAACTATCATGAAAACCTTCCCCGGCCCCAAAAACCCCTACATACCAATTTTCATGTCGATCGGTTCAGTAGTTTCCGAGTCCATAAGAATCAGACAGACAGACTTTTTTGACGTAGGACTACGTCTTTCATTTCTATACCGGGGTGTAAAATCAAAGTTTCGAAAACGAAAGCGTTACGCCAGAGACCGAGATTCTGAGCGTTAATAGCTCCTAAACAACTGAACGAAATGGTATGATAAACAGTTCATTCGAAAGATAAAATGTCTACGCGTTATATTCTTCTTACTTTTTGATCTAAAAATTTGTTTCAATAGCCTTAAAATTGCTTTCAAAACATGCTATTGAAATCACCAATCGGTATATAAGCGAGCGCCGCTCGGAAATCCACTCAGTTATAATTGAACAGCGATTGCAGCATGTTGTCGCTGTTGTGGTGAAGCTGAGAAGGCGACCAGAGAGTATAAGCATCTAAAAACGGCTCCGCTTGAGGCATCGGAGCAGCCGCCAAACACACATACACGCGCGTAATTCTTTTCATTTGGTTGCTGTCCAGCATCGAGATGATCCCGGAAAGATGTAATCGTTGCTGAAAAATAATATGCCAGTTCCCCTTGGAATTGAAAAATATATTCAAGCGAAAGAGTTTATTTTAATGTTTTCTATCCATATAATACTGCTGCGATCGAACACATTTGGTTTTGTGATTTTTCAATCAAGTGCAATTAATTAGCAGGAAAGCTTCTGAAGGTTATTCTTCCCCATCAGTATAATTTTTTCGTATCCAATATTGGATGCACGAGCAACGGAAATTTTCCGCATCGCGAAAATCATATAATTTTCAATCGATTATTGCTCACCCGCTGAAAGTTTCAAACTCAGAGAGTTCATTCACACTCAACCACACTTTCTCTCGATTCAATCACGGACAAAAAGCATGCTTAAGGGGGTATTCTAGTCTAGAAATCTGAAAAAATCGAAATTTTTTTTTACCATATTTCTGTAGTTTAGGCATTCAAGAATATACTCTAGAAAGGACTTATCGAAAATCCTATTATTTACCTAGTTAGAGCCATCTTAGTGATGTGGTATCTAACCTGTTACGGCCATCACAATGAACTTCAAACGCGTTTCTCTCGGAACTAGTTTTTTTCTAACTGGCGTACACGATATCTCAAGTTCTACTGAACCGATTTATGTCAAATTTATATGAAAATAATCTGCATACATCTCTCTATCGCATGAACCAATAAAAAATTATAACTTTTTAATTTTACTATTTTTAAAAAATCGGTAAACGCAAAAAAAAACGTTTTAAACAGCATTTTTGTTTTCAAACGGCCGCCATTTTGTTAAAACCCATGTTTTTGACTTGTCCGAGGTTCATGCCATAGCGACATCTTTACTGATTCAGAATCTGTTCGATTTTTTTGTTTCAGATAACCAGAAGGACTGGAATCGTGTACGCCATGGCACAACTTTTTTTTGAACACCCTCACTTCACCAGCATGTAACTATTCTAATTATGAATATTTTTTTTCCGTCCTATTTTTGTTTTATTGTTGAAAGATAGATAAACGAATAATGATATAATGGATAGTAAAAATATTCTTTGTTTTATTTTTACGGAGTTCGAAAAAACGTCCGAAATTCGTGTCTCTACACTAGAATATCCCCTTAAGCGATATTCTGGTGGTGAAACGCATTCATTTTTCGCGAGGATATCGACTGAACAACATCGTTGCTGGATGATTTGGACAAGCTGGACGGCGAGGGATCGAGTGATTCATTACCTGACCTGACCTGAAACGCATTCAGTTTGATTCGAACTGTGAGGGAGCGCAGAAAAGCCGAACTATCAGGAGAAGAAGAGAAGGTTACCAAGAGAGAATCAGCATCGAAAATCAAATAATCACTAAATCAAAAATAGTCCTACGTCACCCTTGCGGCTATATCACAGATATAACCCACTTCCTGTTTTTTTTTTCTATTTTCCTTCTAACTATGACAATTTTTTATAGAGTTTCAGAAAAAAAAATTAAAAATTTTAATTTTTCATCAAATACACCATTTATTTTATTCAAAAAAAACTGCATGATCTTACAAAGTAGAACCTTAACTTTTACGTTTACAGTGAAAAATTTATCATCTTCTAGCGATTTCAACAGAGTTTTTTACCGGCGTTATAAAATCGTGGTTTTGTTACAAAAAATGACATGTTTAGCAGCCTTAAAAATGAAGTATTTCCAGATACCTTTAGAAGTTTATGGTTGAGTAAAATATTGAAATAATATTCCAAGTGCACCGAAAATAAAAAAATTCTCGTCAGTGGCAATATATTCGTCACGGTCTTATAAAGGGTGAAACAATTGGTGGCAATTTGAAGTTGGAGTTGCCATTTCCTGTGAGCTCCAAAAACGATGGTGGCAATATTTCCGTCGCTGTCTGGTAAGCTCACTCTATTGTTGGTATAAAAAAGCGGAACAGTATAGCTCTAAAATCGTAGTTTTTTTTTACATATAAATTAATCCCAAATCTATATCATACACTTCTAGCGGCCTTAAAAAAAATGAATGTTTCCAAATACTCCTAAAAAACAATATTAAAACAATTTTCCTAGTGCAGCAAAAAAAATAATTTTTTGTGGGTGGAAATATAGCCACTGACTTTTAAAGGGTTAACTCTTTATAAAACCGTGGAAACTAGGCAAGGAATCGGCTCAACTTCAGAGAACATAATCCTTACATGAGGAAGAACACAAATTTATCTCTGATAAAAAAATAAACTTTTGAAACAGTTGAAAAAAATTGGTGGCAACATAGTTGCCTCTGTCCGTTAATTCTTTATCAGGGCGTGGCAACTACATCCAAAAAAAAGATTAGAGGAACAGAGTGCGAAGTCTGAAATTTTGAGTGATTTTTGACATGCTGTATCTTCGTGAAAAAATAACTCATATCGATGGGATGTACATTATAAAAATCCTGTTTTTGGCCCTGAATACGTCGAAATTTCATAAATAATTAGTAAGAAGTTCCAGGGACCCTGAGAAGGTTTAATGGCTTGCGTGGTTTTGTAAAATCATTTCGAGAAGCAACGATTCTCTCTTGCCTTTGCGAGAACAATACACAAATTGGTCATGTGCCGCAATTTGTTTCTTTATATCAATGCACGCATTGCACTGATTATTTAACGAGAG
This sequence comes from Toxorhynchites rutilus septentrionalis, assembly GCF_029784135.1. Lineage (NCBI taxonomy): Eukaryota > Metazoa > Arthropoda > Insecta > Diptera > Culicidae > Toxorhynchites > Toxorhynchites rutilus. The sequence continues at coordinate 7,084,014 of NC_073746.1, forward strand.
GCATATTCCGTGCATCGCCGTTCAACAAGCATCAAACACGCGTCTAACAGATGCACACAGTTGCAGTGATAAAAATGAAACATCGCGAGAATGACCGTTTATGAAAATCGTTTCTCGACTCTCGGTTAAAACCGTCAACAAAGCTAGGAGCTTGTTGCATCTGAACAGAGCCAGTGCGCACGAGAGTAAATACGAATGGCAACTAAAATTATCGAAGGTGTGCTATTCACATGTACAGGTAATAAACAGGTTCTAAGTTTCACGCAACGAAAACAAGCAACATACACAAAGCCAAACGCTGATGGCTAGAAGCGTGGAGTTTACTTCGCAAATATTCTCTTTTCGCTAGCCCCCTTCGTTGTTTCTATTCTAGCGGGATTCTAGCATAAGTTGCTCTTTATTGACAGCTCTGTTTGGGAAAGCACACAAATGGACAGAACAAATGTATGAGGAAATGGGAATGCTTCCAATTTTCATCAATTTAAACCATATACAGACTATGGGATTGTAATGTATAGCATATCAAACAAATCTTAGAAAATTTCCGATTCGATTGGTATGCAAATCGTTAAAATGCTTTTGCAGCAAAAATAGTTATCAACATTAACTTTATTTCATAAAAACGTGACCTGTTTTCTGATTCGACACCCTTAATGAAAGACGTAGTTTTACGTCAAAAAAAAACTTGCTATGAATTGCTTTGCGATCCCTGCTTGTCGTCAAAGCTAGACGTCATAGTTGAGAGTGTATAAGTGAATCGTGCCGCTACACACTTCGAGTCCAGGTTACCTTGTCATAAATGTACCCTGGTGGCATCCTCTCTCCTTTCGGCTATGTTCTCTCGCACGAAATGCGCGCCGCGACGGAACTCTAGGGGAAATCAACAGAACACAACAAACAAAAATGAAATCAAAATAGAAGCGTCGTCTGCTCCGCCACCATACAATGGACTCTCGAGCTATGTACAGTTAGTCCACGAAGAACGTTCGTCGCGATTGGATGCGAGTGTTTTCTGTGTTGTGGGTGTTGGTGCTCATCGGTGATAGTTGAAAGTGAAGAGGGTATCCTCGAGGTTCGGAAGGCGATACTGATGCATCCTTTTCTCATCTTGAGCGAGTATAATTCATTGTTCGTTTAGCATATTTGTGCATTATTGGATGCTGCGTTTATCTCGCGTGTTGTGCAAATGAGGTTTATGTGAGGGAGAAGTGATACATTACGCTTTTATGTGTGCTCTCACAGGTGCATTTCTACAAGGGAAGATCATAAGTTAAATCGCCGCAAAAACAATTTGTGAGAATTGTTTTTGTTTTTCGAGTTTGGATCTGTTTCATCTCCTAGACAGAATAATATTGAAAAAAAGAAAAGGATATTCATCCAGTGCTGTTTGGATTATATTCTTCTGTGGCCACGGAACCGCCAACCGCGTCTCGTGTATGGATTCACGTTCTTACTGAGTCAGACGTGTTTTGGACTACTCATCAAAAGGTTAGCATCGTTGTTTTGATACTAAAGGGTGATCATTCACAACAAGGTATTTTTTTTCAATAGGGTTTTTTTATAGATCTCGCGTGAGTTCTGGTAAACTGTCATCGTGGTTTCGTTCAGTATTGTTTGCCATTTCATCATGGAAAGACTTACACCGCAACAATGTCTACAAATTGTTCAGCTGTATTATCAAAATCAGCGTTCTGTGAAAAAAGTTTTTCGTGCGCTCAGACCGCGTTATGGTCGACATAATCGGCCTACCGAAGCTATTATTCGGCATACCATCAACAAAATTGAATCCGAATATTCATTATTGGATTAGAATACTCGACCGTATAGACCATGTCCAGTAAGAAGTATTGAAAATATAGCGGCAATAGCAGAGAGTGTATGTTCTGCACAGTTCTCAGCAACTTGGCATGTCGTATGGAACAACTTGGCCCATTTTAGGGATGGATCTTGAATTGAAAGCATTCAAAATAAAGCTCGTACAAAAATTGAAGCCAAATGACCTTCCTGCACCTCACCGTTTTGCTGATTGGGTTCTCGAATAGACCGAAGAAGATCCGCTGTTTTCGACCGAAATTTTGTGACGCATTTCTGGCTCAACGGTTACGTCGATAAGCAAAATTTCCGCATTTGGGATAAAGAGCAACCAGAACATGTTCAAGAACTACCGTTACACCCAGAGAAAACAACGGTCTGGTGTGGTATATGGGCTGGTGGAATCATCGGTCCAATTTTTTTTAAAAATGACGATGGCCGAAACGTAACTGGTGCTCGCTACAGCACCATGATATCGGATTTTTGCTACCTGAAATTGAAGCTAATGATCTCGGCGACATTTGGTTTCAACAGGACGGGGTCACTTGCCATACAGCTCGTGAAACAATGAATTTATTAAGACGTCATTTCGGAGAGCCGCTGATTTTCTGGGACTTTTTTCTTTGGGGATTTGTTAAGTCTAAAGTCTACGCTGATAAACCAGCTACGATTGAAGCTCTGGAAGCCAACATCACACGTGTTATTCGCGCCATACCGGTCGAAATGCTTGAACGAGTGATTGAAAATTGGACTTTCAGAATGGACCACCTAAAGCGTAGTTTTGGCCAACATTTGAATGAAATTATTTTCAAAAAAAAAAAAAATTGGCAAAGAATGTCCTATTAAATCATAAATAAAGATTTTGAGCTCCATTTACATGTTTGTGTTTTTTTAACAATTAAAAAAAAACACCTGGTTGATCACCCTTTATAAGATGGCGTGGAATATTAAGTGACTTGTAACTTTGTAAATATTGTGGGGATTATTTATTCATGGCATTATTTTCGAACATTGGACTGAATCGTTCGGAGTCCTTAAACTTGTACTATAAACAGATGATCGGGAGCAATCATGAGTTCACTTAGAGGAATAATTGTAGCAACACTTTTTATTCTCAATATTTCAAATAACATGTAAAAACTCAAATTGAAATGAATATGTACTGATGATCTGACTACGATGGAACACAATTACCTCTGGATAACGTTGTTGATAAACACACACAGCTCTTCGAACGCGAGAGAAATTTATTATCTTCAGGAGGAGGATTCCAGTTGTTTACCAGGTTTGTTTGTGCATCGTTCCAAATCCTTAGGTATACTTGATAACTGGTACATTAGGCGGTGAAATTGTTCATTAGCTGTGGGATAAATGTGAGAGTGGGGAGCAGTCTGAGGTGTTTTCCACACGACACGTTAGTTTCTGTGGCAAGGTTCACAAGCATTTCACAAACAGAAGCGTTGAACTGTTGTTGGAAACGGTATCACACATTTGTGTAGCACCTGTACGACGGATTATTTTGATAGGATGAATTTTGAGTTAGAATGACGAAAACAATATTTTTGTCTCAAATTGCATTCGATTCGTTTTTTTCACTGTCTCTGTTATCACGAAATAATAGCAAAGTCGATGGGCCGATGCTATGTGTGGAATTCAAGATTATTTACTGATTGCAGAGAATGAATATAGTGTTTCGTCAGATTGCTTTACCTATAACTATTCACAGTTCATTACGTAAAGACAAGGCGATACATTATTGAAAGTGATCCATCATTTTGATGAGGAGGCACAGCTATTGTTCTCTTCCGCATTCGTATTTTATACACCGACGCTAGAGTTAGGTGTAACACTAGGTAACACATAAAATGCCTTCGTGTTTCTTTTATAAGTTCAGACTCCACAACTGATTAATTGAATTTAGAATTTTCAAAAATCACGAAAGAATCAAATTTTCTTAGAGAGGGTGGCTTTATCTGAATTCATCGTCCATGTTTTGGAATAAATCTAGTTTCGGAACGGAACGGGAAAAAGAATAATGGTTCCTAATTTTGATGTTTATTGTGTCGATTATAGTTATATTTATATTGAATTGAAAATACTCTTTAAAAAAAAGTTTTGAAAGGTCTCAAGACATTTGAGTGTAGTACACATACTTCGTGATTTTCATTCCGGAGTAATCTATTTAGTCTGTATACAACTGAAAAAATGTTAGACGAAAAAGTTGAGTTTTAGATTCACATCAGTAGAATTTAATGTTTGGTAATTTTCTGTATTTTCTCAACCTAGAAACGATAGTCATTTCGAACATGAACATCGTGACAGTATCTAACAAAAAAAAAACCTTGGTGGGAGCCTGAAATAGGAACATCAACCTATCACTGTCTATTTTTATTCTTATAAAGTAAAAATCAGGAAAATTCAGAATCATTTTGGAAAAAATAGACGAAATCGAATGTCCAGGATATCAGGATATCAGAAACGTTTCGAGAAATCTGAGAAAAATCAAGAAGGTTGGCATCACTGCAACTATGCATGATTCTGAAAGAGTTTCTCTTCGATTGTGTGAGTTTTTTGAACTGTCTTAACAGGACATAAACAAGCTTTCTTCACATGTCCTCACCATGATAGACACAAGTTTTGTTAACAAATTGACAAATGTTTCGTTAACATTCAATTTAAAAAAGCTATGCAATTCTTCGAAGTGTTTTTACAAAATACGATTGCAGCATTCATCGAGGGGAACAACATTAGTTCAACGCAGCTTCAAGACGCTGCGCGTATGTTACTATCGATCCCAACGTGATCGATTTGTGTTTCCACTAGCTAAGGTGATATTAAGGTGTATCGTTTTAGAGGCTACGCTAAGCCAAGGTGTTCGGAGGAACAACATTTATGTAAATGCAATATTTATCCGAATGCATCATTTTCCCGAAAGTAACCTCTACCCAAAAGCACCATTCACAGCTATATTAGATTAAAAGTAATTTTTTTATTTAATCCTAATAAGCGTTTTCAAAATTATAACATTCATACAATAACTGGTATCCAAAAACTCGTATATTGCGTAGAGAAAAAAGTTGATGAAAATACAGATTTTGTGCAATTAAAAAAACTCAATTCAAATACTACACACAATCATAGATTGTAGGATTGTAGGCAAAACGATTGATCATTGCGTTGGGGGGAAACGAGTGACTAGTAAAATCGAAGTAACATACCCATTTTAATCGTCAAATTGTTATTGACGTAGGAATACGTCTTTCGGGAACATATTGGGGTACAAATTGAAAATCGAAAATCGAGCACATCGTGAAAATTGTCCAATATGAAACGCTTATTGCTCAGCCATTTTATGATGGATTGATGAAATTTTTGCGTCAATCGATTTCGGTACTCCATAACATTTTTTTATATTGAAGAAAATAATATATGTCATGAAACTAACTATCGAACAATTGAAAAATCTCAACCCCTATCCTACGGGAATACCCAGTTCTGATTGGTCGAAATTGACGACACATGCAGCGGTTCCCTAACAAAGACATCAAAACCAAGCTGCCTGGGGGAAATCGACATTACAAAAACATTGAAGGGAGAGGGGGGGAACTTTTGCTCTCACCGAAATGTGTTTCCTAACAGAGACATCAAAACCAAGCTGCCTGAGGGGAATCGGCATTGTAAATATATGCATGTCGGGGGCATTTTTTTATTGCAAGTAAGATGAGTGATAGGATTAATTCTAGCAAATAAAATTCAAATTTGGAGCTTTAATGTTGGTTGCCTTGTGAAATTTCATATCAATGACCGATCGTGTATTGTGAAAAGCAGCAGTTGTGTTATAAATGACTTGATATATGAAATGATTCATTTAAAATTTCATAAATAAAATCCAAGGTGTGCTCCAGGTTTAAGCTGTCTGTTTTGTTGTGTTCATTTTCATCCAAGGAAAGTTTATACGGCGAGAGAAATTGGAAAAGTGAAGAAATATTACAAAAAGTGATTTCCCATATGCTTTACATATAGTATTGGTTGTTGTTATTCCAATTAAAATTCGCATTGGGTTGAATAAACACTCAGAAAGTAAATATTATAAAAGAAAATTACCTTTTCCATTTCAAATATGTTTTCTCTCTATTAAAGTAACATGTTTTTACTGATGAGAAAAATTGATAATTGTGTTTGGTATTGGTAATTATCTTATATTACATTGGTGAGTTTTTTTTCTTTAGTACATAATACAGGAGACATCTCGTCTAGGATCACAGAGGGCGGTTTCATCATATCTCGTTCCACTTCGGTATCTTTATTTGATAGCACCATCCAACGACTGTTTGCCATCCTTCTATCATCATCACTCGGTAAACACTGGTGGAGTGAACAAACAATACCCAACAACCAAAAAAACGGCCCTTTTCAGAGCCACCAAGTCATTATCAAAGAGTTTAACGATGTAATTCTTCATACATATCCAAAATCAACAGATAGCCTAACGAAATTCTACGTCAACTGTGCGGTCGTGTGACTTTTTTACTATATTCACTGTTTATGTCTTAAGCAAAAAAATCCTGGATAAATTCCCTGTCAACACAACATATGTCGCAATAACGGTTTTGCGTAATAAGAGTTTGAAAACTCCTAATAAATCGTTACATTTTTCGTAGAGTTACCCCCCTATATAGAAATCAAAGACATAGTCCTATGTCAAAACCACATGTGAGAAGCCGCCTTTCCTACAGCGGGTCGGCAGCTGACTCGGATTGCGTCACCTAGACGGCTTGGGACCGCCTCCTCGTTAGATGGAGTCTTCGTCCCCATGACATTCACATCAGAATAAATTTCATTAGGACAAAACAAATTCATGAATGTAAATGTTGTATGTTCAAAAATTAGACATCCAGTAAATCTGTAGAGATAAGGGAGATATATAGATGGTGGAGTGGGTTAGTAAGATGTCTGCAATTCCAGGTGATATTGTCATGGACCACAGTGTCAGTGTGTGTGACGTGAAATATAGTCTGCAAACGAACATTGTTTCACCGAAAAAGCTACTATTCCAGATGACTTAGAATAAAACTAATAATAAGAATAGAACAATGGAAAGAACCCACCACACCGTAGCTATCCATTAAAAATAAATCAGTCTATTGATTTCATGTGTAATTTACCTCAAAATATCACGAAATCGTAAATATTTTAGCATTTCATTGTTTCTTCCCCATAAACTTCATATTCAGTGTAATCAATGACGACATTTTTTATTTGTTTATTGATCCAATATACTCCCTCTGTTATTCCACCCTGTTATGTGTCACACTGATATTCATTAATCATTTTCAGTTGGAAAGTTGAACCTCCTGCCGAATGCAAAGTTTTGTTTTTTGTTCGTTACAACCCGTTTGACGGTTATGAGTACATATTACAAACGGCCCTTTTCATGGCCACCATTTGGAGTTGTAAAAGAGGTAAAATAACAGATTTCTGAACAATGGAAAGAATTCAATAAAAAAACATCAATTTGTGTTTTATTATTATTTTGGATAATGTTTTAGAAAGCATTGAACTTTATTTCCTAAACTCTTTTTTGGAAGGTTTAATGGCCCTGCAAAGCGCCTTGTTTTATGGAATGGTTCCAATTTAGAAAACTTAGTACTCGTGGTTTTGAAAAAAGAGGAAGTGGGTTATATCTATGGTATAACCGCAAGGGTGACGTAGGACTATCGTTGATTTAGAGATCATTTGTTGGAAGTTGAATCTGAATTCATTCTGAATGAATGAATATTTGGAGAACTTCGAAAACGAGAGCGTTACGTTGGAGCCACAAGGTTTTATGCATCCAATATTGGATACGGAAATATCCTACTGATGGGGAAGAATAATCTTCAGAAGCTATCCTGTTAATTGCGATTGATTGAAAAATCACAAAACCAAATGTATTTGGTCACAGTGTTTCATGGATAGAAAACATTAAAATAAACTCTTTCACATGAATGTAATTTTAAATTCCCAGAGGAACTGGCAGATTATTTTCAGTAACGATTAGATATTTCCACATTTTCCTCGATACTGGAAGCCCACCACTGGTTAATGCTAACTCGATAACCATCTGTTAATAGCACTTGATTGAAACATATTTGGTCACAGTGTAAAATGGATAGAAAACATTCAATTAAACTCTTTCACATGAATATATTTTGAAAATTCCCAAAGGAACTGGCAGATTATTTTCCAGCAATGAATAGATCTTTCCGGAACTTTCTCGATGCTGAATGGCATCCTAACGGAAAGAGTTCTGCGCGTGTATGTGTCGATCCTTCGCCGTCCACCTCCTCCAGCACGTTAGGCAACGATGTTGTCTTGTCGATGTCCTCACGAAAAATGAATGTGTCTCACCACCAGCATATCGCTTAAGTATGCTTTTTGTGTGTGATTGAATCGAGAGAAGGTGTGGTTTACGATGGCAATTTGGAAGGCAAACTAGAGGGGAATGAACTCTCTGAGCTCGGAACTTTCGGCGACTGAGCAATAATCGATTGCGGGCGCATACAATATTGGATACGGAAATATCCTACTGATGGAGAAGAATAATCTTCTGAAGCTATCCTGTTAATTGCGATTGATTGAAAAACCACAAAACCAAATGTATTTGGTCACAGTGTTACATGGATAGAAAACATTCAATTAAACTCTTTCACATGAATATATTTTGAAAATTCCCAAAGGAACTGGCAGATTATTTTCAGTAACGATTAGATATTTCCACATTTTCCTCGATACTGGAAGCCCACCAGTGGGTCATGCCAACTCGATAACCACCTGTTAATAGCACTTGATTGAAACATATTTGGTCACAGTGTAACATGGATAGAAAACATTCAATTAAACTCTTTCACATGAATATATTTTGAAAATTCCCAGAGGAACTGGCAGATTATTTTCCAGCAATGATTAGATCTTTCCGGAACTTTCCCGATGCTGAATGGCATCCTAACGGAAAGAGTTCTGCGCGTGTATGTGTCGATCCTTCGCCGTCCACCTCCTCCAGCACGTTAGGCAACGATGTTGTCTTGTCGATGTCCTCACGAAAAATGAATGTGTCTCACCACCAGAATATCGCTTAAGTATGCTTTTTGTGTGTGATTGAATCGAGAGAAGGTGTGGTTTACGATGGCAATTTGGAAGGCAAACTAGAGGGGAATGAACTCTCTGAGCTCGGAACTTTCGGCGACTGAGCAATAATCGATTGCGGGCGCATACAATATTGGATACGGAAATATCCTTCTGATGGGGAAGAATAATCTTCTGAAGCTATCCTGTTAATTGCGATTGATTGAAAAACCACAAAACCAAATGTATTTGGTCACAGTGTTACATGGATAGAAAACGTTCAATTAAACTCTTTCACATGAATATATTTTGAAAATTCCCAAAGGAACTGGCAGATTATTTTCAGTAACGATTAGATATTTCCACATTTTCCTCGATACTGGAAACCCACCAGTGGTTAATGCCAACTCGATAACCACCTGTTAATAGCACTTGATTGAAACATATTTGGTCACAGTGTAACATGGATAGAAAACATTCAATTAAACTCTTTCACATGAATATATTTTGAAAATTCCCAGAGGAACTGGCAGATTATTTTCCAGCAATGATTAGATCTTTCCGGAACTTTCCCGATGCTGAATGGCATCCTAACGGAAAGAGTTCTGCGCGTGTATGTGTCGATCCTTCGCCGTCCACCTCCTCCAGCACGTTAGGCAACGATGTTGTCTTGTCGATGTCCTCACGAAAAATGAATGTGTCTCACCACCAGAATATCGCTTAAGTATGCTTTTTGTGTGTGATTGAATCGAGAGAAGGTGTGGTTTACGATGGCAATTTGGAAGGCAAACTAGAGGGGAATGAACTCTCTGAGCTCGGAACTTTCGGCGACTGAGCAATAATCGGTTGCGGGCGCATACAATATTGGATACGGAAATATCCTACTGATGGAGAAGAATAATCTTCTGAAGCTATCCTGTTAATTGCGATTGATTGAAAAACCACAAAACCAAATGTATTTGATCACAGTGTTACATGGAAAGAAAACATTCAAATAATCTCTTTAACATGAATATATTTTGAAAATTCCCAAAGGAACTGGCAGATTATTTTCAGTAACGATTAGATATTTCCACATTTTCCTCGAAACTGGAAGCCCACCAGTGGTTAATGCCAACTCGATAACCACCTGTTAATAGCACTTGATTGAAACATATTTGGTCACAGTGTTACATGGATAGAAAACATTCAATTAAATTCTTTCACATGAATATATTTTGAAAATTTCCAAAGGAACTGGCAGATTATTTTCAGTAACGATTAGTTATTTCCACATTTTCCTTGATACTGGAAGCCCACCAGTGGTTAATGCCAACTCGATAACCACCTGTTAATAGCACTTGATTGAAATATATTTGGTCACAGTGTTACATGGATAGAAAACATTCAATTAAACTCTTTCACATGAATATATTTTGAAAATTCCCAAAGGAGCTGGCAGACTATTTTCAGTAACGATTAGATATTTCCACATTTTCCTCGATACTGGAAGCCCACCAGTGGTTAATACTAACTCGATAACCACCTTTTAATAGTACTTGATTGAAAAATATTTGGTCACAGTGTTACATGGATAGAAAACATTTAAATAAACTCTTTCACATGAATATATTTTGAAAATTCCCAAAGGAACTGGCAGATTATTTTCCAGCAATGAATAGATCTTTCCGGAACTTTCTCGATGCTGAATGGCATCCTAACGGAAAGAGTTCTGCGCGTGTATGTGTCGATCCTTCGCCGTCCACCTCCTCCAGCACGTTAGGCAACGATGTTGTCTTGTCGATGTCCTCACGAAAAATGAATGTGTCTCACCACCAGAATATCGCTTAAGTATGCTTTTTGTGTGTGATTGAATCGAGAGAAGGTGTGGTTTACGATGGCAATTTGGAAGGCAAACTAGAGGGGAATGAACTCTCTGAGCTCGGAACTTTCGGCGACTGAGCAATAATCGATTGCGGGCGCATACAATATTGGATACGGAAATATCCTACTGATGGGGAAGAATAATCTTCTGAAGCTATCCTGTTAATTGCGATTGATAGAAAAACCACAAAACCAAATGTATTTGATCACAGTGTTACATGGAAAGAAAACATTCAAATAAACTCTTTCACATGAATATATTTTGAAAATTCCCAAAGGAACTGGCAGATTATTTTCAGTAACGATTAGATATTTCCACATTTTCCTCGATACTGGAAGCCCACCAGTGGTTAATGCCAACTCGATAACCACCTGTTAATAGCACTTGATTGAAACATATTTGGTCACAGTGTTACATGGATAGAAAACATTCAATTAAATTCTTTCACATGAATATATTTTGAAAATTCCCAAAGGAACTGGCAGATTATTTTCAGTAACGATTAGTTATTTCCACATTTTCCTTGATACTGGAAGCCCACCAGTGGTTAATGCCAACTCGATAACCACCTGTTAATAGCACTTGATTGAAATATATTTGGTCACAGTGTTACATGGATAGAAAACATTCAATCAAACTCTTTCACATGAATATATTTTGAAAATTCCCAAAGGAACTGGCAGACTATTTTCAGTAACGATTATATATTTCCACATTTTCCTCGATACTGGAAGCCCACCAGTGGTTAATACTAACTCGATAACCACCTTTTAATAGTACTTGATTGAAAAATATTTGGTCACAGTGTTACATGGATAGAAAACATTTAAATAAACTCTTTCACATGAATATATTTTGAAAATTCCCAAAGGAACTGGCAGATTATTTTCCAGCAATGAATAGATCTTTCCGGAACTTTCTCGATGCTGAATGGCATCCTAACGGAAAGAGTTCTGCGCGTGTATGTGTCGATCCTTCGCCGTCCACCTCCTCCAGCACGTTAGGCAACGATGTTGTCTTGTCGATGTCCTCACGAAAAATGAATGTGTCTCACCACCAGAATATCGCTTAAGTATGCTTTTTGTGTGTGATTGAATCGAGAGAAGGTGTGGTTTACGATGGCAATTTGGAAGGCAAACTAGAGGGGAATGAACTCTCTGAGCTCGGAACTTTCGGCGACTGAGCAATAATCGATTGCGGACGCATACAATATTGGATACGGAAATATCCTACTGATGGGGAAGAATAATCTTCTGAAGCTATCCTGTTAATTGCGATTGATTGAAAAACCACAAAACCAAATGTATTTGGTCACAGTGTTACATGGAAAGAAAACATTCAAATAAACTCTTTAACATGAATATATTTTGAAAATTCCCAAAGGAACTGGCAGATTATTTTCAGTAACGATTAGATATTTCCACATTTTCCTCGATACTGGAAGCCCACCAGTGGTTAATGCCAACTCGATAACCACCTGTTAATAGCACTTGATTGAAACATATTTGGTCACAGTGTTACATGGATAGAAAACATTCACTTAAACTCTTTCACATGAATATATTTTGAAAATTCCCAGAGGAACTGGCAGATTATTTTCAGTAACGATTAGTTATTTCCACATTTTCCTCGATACTGGAAGCCCACCAGTGGTTAATGCCAACTCGATAACCACCTGTTAATAGCACTTGATTGAAACATATTTGGTCACAGTGTTACATGGATAGAAAACATTCAATTAAACTCTTTCACATGAATATATTTTGAAAATTCCCAGAGGAACTGGCAGATTATTTTCAGTAACGATTAGTTATTTCCACATTTTCCTCGATACTGGAAGCCCACCAGTGGTTAATGCCAACTCGATAACCACCTGTTAATAGCACTTGATTGAAACATATTTGGTCACAGTGTAACATGGATAGAAAACATTCAATTAAACTCTTTCACATGAATATATTTTGAAAATTCCCAAAGGAATTGGCAGATTATTTTCAGTAACGATTAGCTATTTACACATTTTCCTCGATACTGGAAGCCCACCAGTGGTTAATGCCAACTCGATAAACACCTGTTAATAGCCGCGCGTGTATGTAGCGATGTCTTCCCAGGGAATCGTTTGTGGCATCACTCTCCTCCTGATAGATTCCCTTCTGGCCTAGGGTGCACAAACAGGCTTTTGGTGACACCGTTCATCCGCGCTTTCGTGATAAATAAAGAGCTTCACCGCAACAGCGACAACATGCTCCAATCGCTGTTCAATTAGAAGTGAGTGGATTTCCGAGCGCCGCTCGCTTATATACCGATTGGTGATTTCAATAGCCTGTTTTGAAAGCAATTTTAAGACTATTGAAACAAGTTTTTGGATCAAAAAGTAACAAGTATATAACGCGTAGACATTTTATCTTTCGAATGAAGTGATTATCATACCATTTCGTTCAGTTGTTTAGGAGCTATTAACGCTCAAAATCTCGGTCTCCGGCGTAACGCTTTCGTTTTCGAAACTTTGATTTTACACCCCGGTATAGAAATGAAAGACGTAGTCCTACGTCAAAACAACTGTTCCGAACAATTACAGTCCTTCGTCAAACTTTCGTCTATGCCCCTCAGACCCTTCTACTTTTTTTTATTTCACTTTTTTTTTCTCATTTTTTTATGTTAAAATTACCTGCTTGATTTTCGAACTGTTCCATTGCCCGTGTTCATTACGTAATGATCCCTTAGCCTTACAGGGCAATATGGAAAGCATTGAAGACGACATGTTAAGTGTGCCTACACTAATTTCTAAAAATGACATAGCAAAGACTCCAGCATCATTTCAAATTTCCCCATAACAATTTTTCATTCCACTTCGTATCCTTGTTGCTCTCTCATGTTGTTTTGATTTAATCTTATTTATCAACAGGAGATTCGACAAAACTCATAATCTGATTCTTCGGAATTTTCCCTTCTTCATTCGGGTTTTGCTACATCCGGGTAAATGCGTTTCGGGTGAATGTGACATAACCGTTCGGAGGCAACGATGCAATCTAGTTAGCGATTGGGTGACTAGAAAATAGGAACTTTAGAAACCAAATGTCTGCCAAATGGACTGAACTTCATGTGACTGTGACTTCGTGGTCTCTAGGAACATAAGAGTGAACACATTTTGATCAGATTTTTGAAAGACATTTATCAATTTTTAAAAATCAAAAGGCGTGCAAATTTCCGGATATATGAGGACTTTAACAAAGAGACAAAATAAATATTAAATTCTTCTATCAAGTTTTGCCACTAACTGTATTGAATTCATCAAAATGAAACCCTAAAAACTAGGGGTGGGCTATGTATGTGATATAACCGCAAGGTTAACGTAGGATTACCGTTGGCTTAGTAATCATATGTCTGATGTTGCATTTGAAAGTTCTTCTTGTAAAACTATTAGTGGATGTTAAAATAAGTATGGAACTATCTTTTACGCGAGAAAATACACCAAATTCAATTATAACTTGTTGGTGATCCAGAAAAAGCCCGTTGGAACAATACATTAGATTTGTGTCCTAATTGGAAGTATGTATCATATCTTTTCTTCCAGAAAATCACAGCCGCCAAAGATGATTATGTTCCACCACCACCATTATCAACTTTTGACAATAATGCTTACGTGCGATTCTATCGTACTCAAATACTATTCACCTAACGGTACTAAAAACGACGACGTGTATCCTGTTGAATATTTCTCTTGTGGCATCAGTGCAAAAACTTATAAGACGAAAATTTATTTTTGTAGGTTTTTTCTATTAAGCTTTAAGAAAAAAAAACGAAAAGAAAGTTTTTTCTTAACGGTTCACATTGTCGTTGAATATCTCTCGTCATTCTTAGCACAGTGATATTGTCAATCGTACCTGCTTTCTTTTTCCACCTTTTTCGTATCAGATAGTGTTTTGCTTTTTTTTTCACTCTTCTTCAATTTACGCTCGACAACTGCAGAATTTTTTGCAATGGGACGAAAATCTGGACATTTTCGGTGTGTTCATACTTTTTTTTCAATAAAATCAGTATCATTCAGCTTATACCATTCTACGACATCCCGGCTGTGACTGCAGTTAACTAAGTCTGATCAGAACTCTATGGAACGTTAGTGTGATTGAATGAACGCCAATTTTTTCCTTGTAACGTTATATATTCATAGTTGCTCCTGTGATGAAAACCTTTATTTTCTTCTCAAAACTACAGAAGCCTTATCAAATCATTGCCAGATCATCCTTACGTTTCACAAGGTAATATTTTTGACCCGAGAATTGTATAAAGTCCATTTTGCCATATGTTTCATCGCTTGTTTCATTCATTTGAACGATTCTTGACAATTAGAATCTGTTTCAGCCTCCTGTTGTTTGCTAACATGTTACGACCGGAAACCTTTCTTCCATATAGATGCACCGAAATGTCTTGTGCGCCGCAGGAACCTTTTCACCACATCACGTCCCGAGATTCCAGGATTTTTTCGCTCGTAATTTCCGATCATATGTTTCATCGCTAGAGAAAAACCAGGAAAATGTGTGCCTTGTACCATTTTTATACTATTTTTTATACCAATTTTATTATTATATTTAGCGTTTTTTCTGCTCAACTTTTCTGACCAGTTTGAGTTCTTCATCGTTCTTCATGATGTTACTTTATAGCTGTTTCATTTTTGACGTAGAATTACGTTTTTCGGGAACATATTGGGGGTACAAATTGAGAAACGAAAAATCGATCGCATCGTGTCCAATCTCAATTGTCCAATCTCAAGCACTTATTGCTCAGAAGTTTCCTGATGGATTTACGAGATTCTAGCATCAATTGATTTAGGCACTCCCTAACAATTTGTTTCAATGAAGTAAATTATTTGTTTTATGAAACTAACTATCGAACGATTGAAAAATGTCAAGCATTGTCTGAGCGAAAATTACGCGTTCTGATTGGTCGATTGGTACAAGCAATTCGTGTCCTTGTCGGCTCATTCAATACGCACGAAAAAAACTGTGCAATGAAGCATGCGGATAGGACTGTGAAGTTTTGTTTAGGAAATAAAAGGATAAGGAAATGGATCGAGTACAATGATATTCAGTTAACCATCACCGTCATGATTACTTCCTCGTTATCCTCGTGGATTGTGTTCCTAGCGACAGGATACAACAGTGCAAGGAAGTGACGTGCTAATACTGTTTCGATTGAAGTCACCAGGATTGTGTTGTGAAGTTCAATTGCCATCATTGAAACAACCACCACAACCGTTGTGCGCTGTGGCTCCCGGCAACTTTCCAGAATCGAGACATTTCTTGTCGAATGCACAAAAATAGCGAAAATTACGGGTATTTCAAATGTCACCACTCGGTGAATTATTTATTGAGTTCGACTACTGTTGAAGGAACTGAATTATATCGGATATCGTATTATTTCTTGGATGTATTTACCGATTTAGAGATCACAAAAAAATATGAAGATTCAAATGCAAGTTCACCATTATTGATGCTGTCAGCGAAATTGAACAATTCTCCAACACACAAAATTGGAAGAAAATGACTATAGTTGAGTGTATTTGGAAAATAAATTTTAAATATCACGGTGAATTTGACGGTGAGTTTCCAAATCCAATTCCAAGTCTATGTGCCAAAGTAGACCTTCCGGATATGCTAAAAACTGTTTAAATTAACGTTATAACTTGATTTTGATTTGTTGAATATGCTCGTTAGCGAATTCATCCTTTTCAAAAGTCTGTCTAGCGCTTCTAGATAAATTGCGCGCACATGGCATATATTTTCCAGTCTACGTGGCCTTCAGATCGCTTTCACATTTGATGTTTCTGCAGAAAAGAATATCACTCCGACAGATAGGTACCCTATCAATCACCCGTGAATATTCGCTCGAGTGATAATCTTCCCCCTACTAATATATTCATTATTTCCCCAGAATAGGCTGTCTTGATTACAGATTCACAATCTGGACGGTTGTCTGGCTACATCAAACGTTTCGGCACACAGCTCATATTGATGCAGCACGTTTTCAAATCACGTGGAGTCAGGATAAGATTTTGTTTACGTCGTCATTCAACAACATTGGCTTCGGGAGACATGAAATGGCTAATTTTGAGTCTCTCAGACATATCGATCGGAGGGCATGATTTTTGTGTTTTGGTAACAACTTCCTGTACATTTTTGTTTTTATTTTTCTTAGTGTGTGTTTTTTTAAAGAATATAGTGAAGAAAATGCGAATCGATGCAGTCCAAAATACGCTACTGTTAAATGTGATATCACGCTTTAAGAGGGTTTCTGATCATTTCAATGATTCCTAACGAAATTCTACAGAGGGCCTGGCCGGGTAAGGGAGTAAAAAACGCCCCCAAACCAGCTGGTGATTTGGTTTGGGGGTATGGCAAATATTGTATAGGATATTAAAAAAGAAATTTTGGCGGTTTATTTGAACCACTATGTGGTTTAACTAGGATCTATAGTGAAAAACGTACTTTTTCGTTTATTTCACACCATCCTCAAAAGCTTCGACATAGAAATTTGAAAAAAATACTAAATGTGCATCTTACTACGGTGTATCAAGAAAATTATCAAAAAAAAAAAAAATTATTAAAAATTGAAATACTAAAAAAATACTGAAATTTTGAAATTTTTTTTTTTTTTGGATTCAGAGATTCAGTACTACACTAATTCATATTTAAATGAGTTTCTACTACTTTTTTTTTAGATATGTGTGATTTTTTTCAGTGTTGCGCGGAACAAAAAATATTTTCTTTATAAGTAAAGTAAAGTAAAAAGTAAAAAGTGCAATCAAACCAAATCACCAGCTATATGGAAAATATTGTATAGGGCACTAAATACAACATTATGGCAGTAGTACCATATATTTAAGTCCTTATATGGTATACAATAGGATCTATGGTGAAAAATGCACCTTTTCTTTTTTTTCACGCCATTCTCAATAGCTTTGAGATAAAAATATGATGAAAATACTGAAAGTACATCTTACTAAGTTGTATCGATAAATATCTTCAAACAATTTTTTCATAAAAAAATCTAATAATAATAAAAAAAATTAAATATGCGGTACAAAAAACATTATGAATTTTTTGGCATTTCGAAATTTTGAAAAAAAATATATGCTCTAATTTCTATTTAAATGCGTTCGTATGTGCCTTTTTTCTACATGTGGCGTAACTTTTTCCTGAATTTTTAAGAGCTGCCTTGCTGCCTTTCTACGCATAGTTGTCCCATGTTCCAAAATCAGCAACTGAGAAAAATGCAATAAAAGTTTTCTAGCATATCTGTCTACCAGAAGCTTTAAGCATTTCAGTTTAGCAATACACCGGGTTTTTTTATGAGCAGTGAATTATTATCTAATGAAATGTGAAAAATCATGGGACAATTGAGCTTGATGTTGTTTTTTGGAATACTGGGAATAAACAATAAGTTTTTTGTGTTATTCTGGAAGATTATGCGTAAAAACATCGTTTTATGAAGAAAGGAGTGATCTGCAACACTTTTGCAGAATATTAATCTCATTGTTATTAAGCATTCGCTAGGGGGTCTCCGTAGCCACATTGGTTGCGCGTTCGCTGAGTAAGCGATCGATCGTGAGTTCAAAACTCAGGGCCCTCATTTGACCATCTTTGTGTTGTTACAGAATAACTACGTCCACGCAACAATCACATCAGCTATGAAGATCGATCCACTGTCGAAATAAGATCGATTCATCCATACACAATTGCGCTCTGCTTTGCAAGACACATCGTGCTGCTGTTCTATAAATAAATCAACAATGATCAATCAACTGTATCCGCTGTCCGGTCTAACTGCATTGGATAATGGAAGAACAGAAGGAAAACTCTTACGCCTAAAGACTACTGTGTAAATGTGTACCATATCCAATGGTATAGAAGGGAACACTCTAACGCCGAAAAATGGCAACTGTGTAATGTGCTAATTATAGATATGATAAACATGTGACATGTAAACGATTAAAATTCGGCTCTGTTACAGCTAAAATGCTAATGAGCCAAAAGGGATGAAAAATGCACTTGTTCTGTCAATTTTTTTTATTTTTTCGAGAATGAGTTCGTTCTTCCAAACCGGAAATGAGTGCATTAGCCCTGCTGAAAGCGTGACATAAATTTCTCGTATTTGAACCGATCCATTTATTATGAATGTACAAAAAATATATGGCGAGACAGTTATGCCTAGAATATCAACATGAGACAATTGAACCTGATATTGTTTTTATAAAAGCTGAGAGCAAACAATAACTTTTTTGTGGTTTTCCGGAAGATTAAGTATAAAAACATCGTTTTATGAAGAAAAGTGAAAAATGTCAAAAAGTAAAATGGGACAACTATGCGTAGAACGGCAGATTGCGAGACACAAACATAATTTTCTCCACCGTCTGCATTATTATTTTTATTTTCTTGAAATCGATTATTTTATTGTATTCGTGGGTTTCAATTGTAAGATTAAAATAAAATAATAATAATAATTTGGATTTTTTCAAGAGTTCTTTTCATTAATCCGAATGATCTTTCCACAAGTGCTTTAGTTTTTCTCATAGAGCACTATCGTACTGCTGACTCCTATGAATTTGGTAAACCATCTAAATCCAATGTAAAGATAATCTCATATATTTTAAGATACGAGAAAAAAATTGAACAGCGCGATGCTTTAAATATACCGACAAAATTTAGACATATGAAAAACTAAATTTAAAAAATATTAAAACAGTGTCTCTAAATTCACAATAAATTAAAAATGTCCAAAGGCCAAAAAAATTTTTTTTTCCGCACAATCCTCTTAAAAACTAAAGAAAAAATTACGCTACATGTGGAAAAAACAACACATACGAACGCATTTGAATAAAAATTAGAGTAAAATTGGGTCTCAAAGTAATATTTTTTTTCAAAATTTCGAAATACCTGAAAATGTATATAATTTTTTTTGTACTGCAAAACGCTCTGAAAATTCTCAAAAATTTTTTTACCTCGAATCTTTTGATGAAATAAACGATCCTATGTAAAATCACATAGGGGTTCAAATAAAGCGTCAAAATTTTGTATTTAATATCCTATACAATATTTGCCATACTGCTAGTGATTTAAGGGCAAACTTACCCGGCCAGGCCCTCTTTGGGCTTCAAAAATAAAGCTGCAAGTATCCAACCAAGCATTGTTTTGAGTTTCAATGTTTACACAAAGGGAAACGAGCACTCGATCACCTTCAATTAGAAACGAAATACAATTCGACTGTAGCATCAAATACCAGACCGTCGGACCTAAAACAACGAACACGCCTATTCACTGTTCACCAAAGAGGAAGCACGGCAACATTTTCAATTTGGGGGGTCGTAACGCTAATTCTTCCCCTGAAAGCACTAGTATCTATGGCTTGGGAGGATTGTTTTGACGATGCAGGAATTGTCTCCCTCCATGCCGTATGCTCGAGTTCTATCGCTGTTGCAATAAATTCTCTAGAAGAAATCCTATATTCCACGATTCGGAATGCAGATAACGAATGGTACGAGCGCTGGGGTACATATTTCAAGCGCGAAATACCGCCGAACTACAGCAACGCAGTTTCTGGATGCGCAATTTGTCATCCTTAATTAAAGCAGATAGCCGGCGGCATCCCATTCAATTAGTTCTGCCCGTGTCCAACTGGCTGCGAAACAGCAAGTATTGACTCGATGTTTACACAGCACAAACACTATCCTTCCATACAGAGCAGCTCACCCAACAAACGAACAAATGTAGTGCATGTTGTAGAACATCGTCGCCGACCCGCTCGAGCAGAACTAACTCACCGAAAAGGCGCGAGGTAGGTGTGATGAAGAAGATATCTGTGACGAAGAAACTACACAACAACATCTATGGAGACAACGTCTGATAAATGTGGCTATATAAATGCTGACGAACATATTCTGGTTAATCCAAGCTTGTTATCAGCAAATGAAGCTCCAAAGCGCGAGAGAGCGAACATGGAGTTATGAGAGCATACTACCAGAGAAAATGTACTCGTAATGGAAATGTGATCAAGTAGATGATGATGATGACCCACGCCTAGCCAAGCCAAGCCATGACCCACCTCATACCCCTACAAAGGTTTGAGCTGGCCGATTTATCTAATAGATAATATTTAAATTTAACCAAATTGAGATATCAGTATTATAAAACAAAAGAGCGAACTGACTCTGTTGCAGGCATGAATTTCTATTAATCGAACATCAAAAATTTCAAAAAAAAAAAACAATGATCCTATCCGTATCGACATTATCATAATGATAATCCCAACTTCAGACCCAAAGTTTTTTTAAGGCATGTCAAGAAAATTTTCAACCCGGGAAGATCCTTGACAGATTGGGAATCGAACCCAATATCTAAAAGTGTCTACTTAGAACATGATAGAGATCTGCCACATTCCGAAATACTCGATATAACCATCTTATAAAAAGATAGTTTACGACAATTCTGCATGAGCTATCCCCATTCCAGTTTCCACTTCAGACCCACATAAAAATTTCATTATGTATCAGTGTTCTGCCAGTGTTCAATTAACATACTCCAGGCCCACCAAACGCGCGCGAGGCTCAAACTTTCGTAGACAACGCTTATTTTTTTTCACAATATACATTAACAAAACAACAACAAAAAATCATCATCAGTACGAACATCGTAGTTTAACCTGTAATTAAATTTTGTTAATTTTAATCAATTGAAAACATAAATGGATGGATTTAGGAAAAAAAATTATAAAACATGTTTACAAAACAGATGTTGGGCCTGATTCTCTAATACACTTCACGGTGGAAACTAAATAAACGGCACGCCATTGAACTACGTTTTACGAGTTAGTGAAGTGTCGAAGATAATGATGAGTTTTCATGCAGAATGAACACTTTTCAAATAAAAAAATCATTAATGAAAATTAACTTCTTCGTATCAAACTGGTATTGAATGTGAGTGGAAAACATTGTTTTCTTCATGTGGTATAATAATCTCATACGAAAATTTTATCTGAAGATAATTTGTTTTTTTTTTTTATCCAAAATATATATTTTTATTAAGGCTCATATGGCGTCAACCTGACGGGGCCGGGAGTTCAATATTTCGACAATGTTTGCCTTATAACTATGTTAGTAATATGTAACCGATTACTCGCGGTTGGCTCGAGGTTAGTATTACAAGTGTTTTCGTAATTGTGATGTTGCTGTCTTCAATGATCTGTACCTGTGCCCGACACGGGATACTTCCTATTGGGAGGCAGCTGACCATTAATCAGCAACGCCCCCCTAGTCTGTACCCCATATCTAGCGTGGTGCGTCTTCTCGAGGAATCCAGGATAGAATGGTCACTAGCCGGCGCAATCATCAGCTCGTGTAGAGTTGTCATGAGCGGTACAACCTTTGGCTCTTGTTGAATGATCAGTGGACTGCACAACCTTCGGCCCGTGCATCTGTAAAGAGTGTGTGTATGTATTGCCGCGACTAAGTAAATGTTTATAGATCGGATAGGAGGGATATGAAACAGGGACACAACGAAGGAAACATCATTAAACGTTGACATTGGCGTTTCTGAGGAACAGGTATAGATGAAGCAGAAGATCAGGATCACGGCTACCTAAGATATCCCGGACGGGGATATCCGATTGTCTGCCTTTTGCTCTCAGTGCTCTAGAGAGCTGAGAGCGAGCAGTATGGAACCGGATACACGACCAGACAACATGCTCGATGTCGTGGTAGCCATCGCCACAATCACAAAGATTGTTTGCTGCGAGCCCAATGCGATAGAGATGCGCGTTTAGGTTGTAGTGATTGGACATAAGCCGAGATATCACGCGAATGAAATCACGACTGACATTCAATCCCTTAAACCAAGCTTTCGTCGAAACCATAGGGATAATCGTGTGTAACCAACGACCGAACTCATCTTCACTCCACATGCGCTGCCAACTAACGAGTGTGTCCTGACGAGGAATGTGAAAAAATTCGTTATAAGCAATTTGCCTTTCAAAAAGTGTGCCTTCTGAAGCGCCCACCTTAGCTAGCGAGTCCGCTTTCTCATTCCCCGGAATCGAGCAATGAGAGGGAACCCATGCTAAGGTAATCTTGAATAATTTTTCGACCAAAACACTCAATAGATGTCTTATTCTTGTTAGGAAATAAGATGAGCGTTTATCAACTTTCATTGAGCGGATTGCCTCTATTGAGCTGAGACTGTCTGAAAAAATAAAATAATGGTCGATGGGCAATGTTTCAATGATCCCTAAAGCGTAGTATATCGCACCCAGTTCAGCGACATACACGGAACAAGGATCTTTGAGTTTGAAAGAGGCACTGGAATTTTCATTGAAGATGCCGAAGCCAGTGGACCCGTTTATGAATGAACCGTCAGTAAAGAACATTTTATCAGATCTAACTTTCCCATATTCTGCCGAAAATATCGGCGGAATAGAATCGGAGCGTAGGTGATCTGGGATTCCATGGATTTTTTGTCGCATGGACAGATCAAAAATGACAGAGGAATTGCAGAAGTATGGGAAGCAAACTTGGTTGGAGATGCCTGGTGAAGGGTGCACGTCGTGTGTAAGGTACTCATGGTATAAAGACATAAAACTTGACTGAGGAATCAGTTGGAGTAGATTTTCGAAGTTATCAATCACCAATGGATTCATGATCTTGCAACGGATGAGAAATCTATAGGATAATTCTGTGAACCGAAGAGTAAGCAGGGGTACTCCTGCCAAAACTTCGAGACTCATCGTATGTGTCGAATGCAAACACCCCATGGCTATACGCAAGCAACGATATTGTATTCTCTCCAGCTTGAGAATATGAATCCTGGCAGCTGATCGGAAGCAAAAACTGCCATATTCTAACACTGATAATATCGTTGTTTTGTACAACTGAATGAGGTCTCCTGGATGGGCGCCCCACCATGTTCCGGTTATTGTTTGGAGAAAATTGATTCTTTGCTGGCATTTCTGTTTCAAATACGCAATGTGTATTCCCCAGGTACATTTGGAGTCAAAATATACTCCAAGGTATTTGAAAAACATCGAGTGCCTGATCGCTTTGCCGGATAGGTGAAGCTGGAATTGGGCGGGTTCGTGCTTCCTAGAAAAAACGACCATTTCGGTTTTCTCCGTAGAGAATTCGATACCCAGCTTGAGAGCCCACGTGAACATATTGTTCAGGGTATCTTGCAAGGATTTTTGCAGAACGGCGGGATTAGTACCCGTGATGGAAATAACTCCATCGTCTGCAAGTTGTCTCAGCGTGCAGTCTCTAGTTAGACAATCATCCATATCATTGACGTAAAAACTGTACAAGAGGGCGCTTAGACAGGAGCCTTGTGGTAGGCCCATAAAACTGTATCGAGAAGATTTCAAGCTGCCATGATTGAAAAACATGTGCTTTTCTGAGAGTAAATTGTACAGGAAATTATTCAGAATTGGCGAAAGTCCACGATTATGAAGTTTCTCTGAGAGAATTTCCATGGAAACTGAATCAAATGCCCCTTTGATATCGAGAAAAACGGAAGCCATTTGTTCTTTACGAGCAAATGCGATTTGGATTTCAGAAGATAGCAGCGCGAGACAATCATTCGTCCCTTTACCCCGGCGGAAGCCAAACTGCGTATTTGACAGCAAATTGTTCGTTTTAACCCATTTGTCCAAACGAAGTAGAATCATTTTCTCTAACAATTTACGAATACAGGATAGCATTGCAATCGGCCTATACGAATTGTGATCGCAAGCCGGCTTGTTGGGTTTTCGTATGGCTATCACTCTCACTTGTCTCCAGTCATGCGGGACAATATTCAGCTCCAGAAACTTGTTGAACAAGTTCAGCAAACGCTGTTTTGCCAAGTCGGGAAGATTTTTCAACAAGTTGAATTTAATCTTGTCCGACCCAGGAGCTGAATTGTTACATGAGAGGAGGGCAATTGAGAATTCTACCATCGAAAAATTCTCATAATCGCATTGGAGCGGAATATCGCGTACGACGCTTTGTGCAGGAACAGAATCGGGACAAACCTTCCTTGCAAATTTGAAAATCCAACGGTCAGAGTATTCCTCACTTTCATTTGTATGGTTCCAGCCACGCATTCTCCTAGCCGTATTCCAAAGAGTGCTCATAGCGGTCTCCCTTGACAAACCATTGACGAATTTCCGCCAATATCCACGCTTTTTTGCTTTAATCAGTCCTTTTAGTTTGGCTTCTAGAGCTTGGTACTTTCGAAACCATTCCACTAATCCAGTTTTCCTGAATTTTTTGAAAGCGGATGATTTTTCAAGGTAGACCTTTGAACACTCCTTGTCCCACCAAAGTGATGGAGGACGACGTCGGAAAGTGGTAGCCGGTACACGTTTCTTTTGAGCTTGAAGTGCGCTTTCGTAAATCAAACTCGATATAAAGTTATACTCTTCGAGTGGAGGAAGTTCATGCATTGTAACAAGTGCTTCAGATATTATTTCTGCAAATTTTCTCCAGTCAACATTTTTCGTGAGGTCATACGAAATATTGACTGACTCACGAGAGCTTGATTCATTAGCGATCGATAAAATTATTGGTAGGTGATCACTACCGTGGGGATCTTGGATTACCTTCCACATGCAATCCAGGGATAACGAAGAAGAGCAAAGTGATATGTCTAGCATACTTGCCCGTGCAGGAGGGTTGGCTATCCTAGTTGCTTCCCCTGTATTTAAAACTGTCATGTTGAAGTTGTCGCACAGATCATAAATCAACGTGGCACGGCTGTTATCATAGTGTGACCCCCATGCTGTTCCATGGGAGTTGAGGTCACCTAAGATTAGCCGCGGCTCCGGCAAAGAAAGCCGGAAGAAAGCCATGTTTCACAGAGGGAAAATACATCACAGTTAGTTGACTATGAACTAAAAATTTTAATTGATCTAGTTTAGGGATGATGCTTCTGCAATTCCACTGTATTACAGTGGTCAAATCCTTGACCTCTTGCACTGAATCAGGCATCGAGGGAAATGAACGCTGCTAAAAAACCACATTTTTCTTTCAATTATGTTATTAATTTGATATTATAATGATAAGTTTAGTGGGAAAATAATCTCGTATCCAGATGTCGACACCGTACCGTTGTCATCGCGAATACGTATCATTCCGTTTCCACCGTGAAGTGTATTCGTAGTGTATTCGAGAATCAGGCCCGTTACGTGTGAAATACACATTGGGCCTGATTCTCGAATACACTACGAATACACTTCACGGTGGAAACGGTATGAAACGCATTCGCGATGACAACGGTACGGTGTCGACATCTGGATGCGAGATTAGTTTCCCACTAAATTTATCATTGTAATATCAAATTATCTTCAGATTAAATTTTTGTATGAGATTATTATATCACATGAAGAAAACAAAGTTTGCCATTCACATTGAATACCAGTTTGATACGAAGAAGTTAATTTTCATTAATGATTTTGTATTTGAAAAGTGCTCATTCTGCCTGAAAACTCATCATTATCTTTGACACTTCACTAACTCGTAAAACGTAGTTCAATGGCGTGCCGTTTATTTAGTTTCCACCGTGAAGTGTATTCGAGAATCAGGCCCATTTTCTTGAACTCTGCCATTGTTGCCGCACGTTTAATTTCTCTGGGCATCGAATTGAAGAAATTTATACCTATATACAACAACGAGCTCTGCGACCTACTAAACATAAAGTTGGGTGTTCTTGCATCATTCACGTTTCTTGTATTGTATATATGAACATCACTTCCTCTTTCAATTCGATCACACAAATATCGAGGCAGCATATCGTTCAAAATTTTGAAGATGAACACCATGGTCATGTAATAAATTCTCTGTTTCACAGATAGCCACTGTAGCGCGTCCAACATCAAACTAGAGGAAGTGTATCTACTTCATCTTAAAATCAAACGCATTACTTTATTTTGTAAACGCTGCAATCTCGTTAATTGTGTATTATTTGCAAGAAATAGGATCGACGAGCAAACATCTATGTGCGGTGAAATCAATGATTTATACAATTTAATTTTACTGTTTATTGTCAACTCTTTCTTCAAACGACACAAAACGCCGTACTTCTTGGCAATCTTTTTGATGACATTATTGATGTGAGACTTGAAAGTTAACGTGTCATCAATAATAACTCCTAAGTATTTGATTTCTTTCACGCGATCTAATGTCTGACCATCTATTTCGAAATTTACGTCAATACTGGAGTTTTTTGAGTTCTATCGCACAAGTAGCTTCCAAACCATTTGTACGCCATCCCTACAATTCCAATGCGCTTCAGTGTTTGTAACAATAAGGGCCTAGCAATTGTTTCAAAAGCGCGTTTAAGATCTAGAAATACCGCAAATATAGTCTCTTTCGCCTCGATATTCTCTTTCCATTTTGCTAATACCAGATTCAGCACGGTTTCACGAGAGTGTCCCTCTCGATATCCCGACTGTTCTGGTATTAGCAAACTGTTATTATCTATAAAATGTATCAGCTGACCCTTCACAACAAGTTCTAACAGTTTCTCTAATATGTGCATCATGTTAATAGGGCGGTACTCTTCGGCTTTAACCGTCCCATAAACTTTGGTGATTGGAATCACAGGGGATTCCTTCCAAACCTTTGGCACGTGCCCAGTTCGTAAGGAGTCATTTATCAGGTCCAGCAGATCGTGTCCAATGATGTGAATGCAATCTTGAATCACTTTCGCGTTGACATTATCGGTACAAGCCGATTTTTGCAATGAAAAACAGATACCTTTCAACTCAACAAAAGTGATAGGTGAAAAACAATCTAGTCTGCAATTGATAGTAATCGGCTGTATTATTTGGTCAAGTTCTCTGACCAACCCAATACTTTGGTTGATCAGCAGAACACTATTAACGAAATAACTGTTAAATTTCTCTGCAATAATTTGGTCTGACTGTTCTTCTGACCTTCCGAAAACTATGGAACGCCGTATACTATTTTTCGAATTTAATCATGTTTTTAATATTCTCCGTAGTCCTTTACTATTATTTTGATGTTCATCGATTTTCCTCTGTATATGTACATCTAGTCTTTTTCAAGGCCCGTGAATATATGTTCCGCGCTAAGGTGTACATGTTCCAATGGTTTTCTGAATTAGTTCTCAAAAACTTTTTGTAATTTTTGTCTCTTTTGCGTTTGAGGCGCATCAAATCCAAAGAGTACCAGCAGTTCGAATTGCTCAAATCAATATGTTTTTCAACTACTTATTTATTCGTACACTCTCTCAAAATATTAGTCAGAACAGCTGCTTTACCATTCAGATGTCCAGTCATTGCTACAAAATCCAGGCTTGCCGACACAAGCTGAGACATGGCTTCTTTAGAATATCGTTTCCAACATTTGATCTTTACTTTTTTCCATCACTGTCATGCTGTCCATTCTCAATGTAAACAAAAATTGTCTCATGGTCAGTTATTTTAAATTTGGCCTCGGTCGAAGAATGAATAGTAGCAAAATTTAAAAAGACGTGATCAATCAGAGTTCTACTATGTTTAGAAATTCTAGTAGCTTCGATAACCGTTTGTTTCGAGTTGAAATAATGCGATAATTGTTTCAATTGATTCGAATTTCGTACATTGAGCCAGTCAATATTAAAATCACCAGCAATTACATTTAATTTACTGCAATCAACGATATTTTCCCACCAGCTCTCCAAAATTTCAATAAATCGCTGGTCACTGGAACTAGGGGAATGGTATACAATTCCATAATTTCCCAGTTCTACAGTACAGTTCTATGGTAATTATTAACACACTGAACATCATATACAATGAACTGACCTGTTTTATTTAGCTCATCTTTATTGATGAACGATCTCTTACACAAATGTGACGGCCCCATCCAAATCCAGGAATAACGAGGCCAGCATTTTCAATGCTAATTTCACTAAAAAATATGATTTGAAATTTTTCAATTCTGTTATTTCTGACGCGATTTAAAAACAATCTCAACCTGATAATGAAACTTCGTGTCAAATAATTAGTGGCAACAACCGCCTTTAACATGCTGTCGAACTTCCTTGAAAATCCCAACAGCAGCCGTTCCCCAAAGTCATCCCGAACCATAAATCTACCAACGGCCATAAAATGTCACAACCTGTCAGAAAGCTTTTGTGATTTAGCACATTTAGGGCCGTTTTGTTGGTTAACGTTACATTTTGTAAACAACTTCCGCTCACTAGCTACAGGCGGGGGCTTTTTTCCTACGTGTCATCATGATTGGGATGCGGTCACAGCTTCGTATAATGAAAGTTTCAGCCTCCGATTCGCCTTCCGCATCATTATGCCTAATCGCTTCGGCTTTCATAGTATTTGGGAAATGACAAAGCTATTCCTGGAATTTACGACAATTCGTGCGGTTGTTTGAGTCTAGATTTTCTTCTCGAGATAATATTCCCAAATTCGAAATAACATTCCCGAATTCTTTCCAAAATTAGAATCAAATTGTAAGTAGCATGCGGCACCCAACAAACGGCCGATGCAGTTCGTGTCGCGCTATCAGGTACTTCAATTGGTACCCCGCGTGTCACGATACAGATCTTATGTCGATCTTTGATGAAAATGTTCTTGCTGTCAGTCAGAAGTCAAAGATAAAATGCGCTGACAAGTTGCAATTGATTTGCAGCAGCGTGACAGAAAAAAAAACCGCATCGCACTCATTTCTCGCTTGTGCTTTTTTTGGCTCGAGTGCTGTGGAGGAGAAAGCGATACCGTGGTTACAGCAGATCTTTTTTTTTTTTTTTTTATCTGTATTATAGTGATTTTCAACTCTTAGGCTGGTTCGTCACTTTTACTTCCATTTTTGGAAGAATGTCGGGAGTGAGAATTGAACTCGTGACCTTTAGCGTGAAAGGCATGGATGTTACCACTACGCCAGATCGCCTCCACACAGCAGATCTTATTCCTCCCACTCTCATCATTCGCGTAGACTATACTGCCGTTCTACGCATAGTTGTCCCATGTTACTTTCTGATAATTTTCACTTTTCTTCATAAAACGATGTTTTTATGCCTAATCTTCTGGAAAAACACAAATAAAGCTACTCTTCCAGCAGGGCTAATGCACTCATTTCTGGTTTGAAAGCACGAACTAATCCTCAAAAAAAAAAAATAAAAAAAAAAGTTTAACAGAACACGTGTACACCTTGTTAGTGAATGTCTAATAACAATGAGATTTATATTCTGCAAAGGTGTTGCAGATCACTCCCTTCTTCATAAAACGATGTTTTCATGCATAATCTTTCGGATAACCCCAAAAAACATATTGTTTTTTTTTCCAGTGTTTCAAAAACCAACATCAAGTTCAATTGTCCTATGTTGATATTCGAGGCATAGTTGTCCCACCATGAATTTTTAAACATATAATCAAGCTTGATTGATTCGAGTGAGGGGAACTTTTCACATTTCATTAGACAATAGTTTACTGCTCATAAAAACTGGTGTATTGCTAAACTGAAATGCTTAGAGCTTCTGGTTGACAAATATGTTAGAAAACTTTGATTGCGTTGTTGTTGATTTTGGAACATGGGACAGCTATGCGTAGAACGGCGGTATATCGGTGGACAAAAAAAAAAACAAACTGCGCTAACGAGATGAACACAAATCTACCGTCATCCGTTTGCTCTCAAATTACTGGAAAAGGCACGCGAACGCCAGAAAGGTGAATAGCAATGATAACCTTTTTCAATTGGTGCAATAAAAAAAATAAGTAGTGGCGGCTTCAGCCCCATAGAAAACGCGGTCGGCGAATTCCGATAAGACGAAATTTGAACACGAGCTGAGAACGACCATCTCATCTTGCAGTTTGTGTAATTTACTTGACTGCGGTAATACAATATTGACTTTGGGTACGCCTTTTCCTTCGAGCCTGTTGGCGGATAAACATAAATAAATAAATAAATATATTTTTGTATATAGTGATGTGGAAAATTTAAAAAATGGGTACAAGATGGTAAAACTATTCTTGACAAACTTTGTAGAACATCGAATTTTTGTGAATTTTTGAAGCCTCGAATTTTTGTATACTTACAATCATTTTTAGCCAGAAATTATGAATCTTGATGTGATTGAAAATAAAAAAAGCTCTTTTTCAATCTCCTTCTAAATACAGCCATTCTCGAGATAATTGAATAAAAAAACATTTCTAATTTATTGTCTTTATTGATTTTATTTTTTTTTTCAATTTATATATGTATTTTTCCTTTAAAAAAAAATTTCATAGAAGATAGAAGTCATGTAGAAAATTTTAAAAATGAGTCCAAAATGGTAAAACTATTTTTGACAAACTTTGAGGAACATTGATTTTTTTATGAATTTTTGAAACTTCGAATTTTTGTATGTTAACAATCATTTTTAGCCACA
Source organism: Toxorhynchites rutilus septentrionalis (assembly GCF_029784135.1). Taxonomy (NCBI): domain Eukaryota; kingdom Metazoa; phylum Arthropoda; class Insecta; order Diptera; family Culicidae; genus Toxorhynchites; species Toxorhynchites rutilus. The sequence continues at coordinate 7,115,199 of NC_073746.1, forward strand.
AAGTATGAATTTTGATGCGATTTAAAACAAAAGAGCACTTTATCAATCTCTTTTTTAATGCAGCCATTCTAGAGATATTTAAAAAAATATTTCTAATTTATTGTCTTTTTTATAGTAATTTAATTCAATCATTTACTATGTTTGTGGTGTTATGAATTCATTTATAATTTTCAACAACTTTTCAAAATACATCATTGTGGTAAAACTATATGTTTAGGAGTTACGTTGAAAAACTTCAAATGTTTTAGTTTTAAATCACATCAGGATTCATAATTTGTTGCTAAAAAATGATTGTTAACAAACAAAAAATCATAGTTTCGAAAATTCATAAAAATTCGATGTTCTACAAAGTACGTTAAAAATAGTTTTACTCTCTGGTACTATTTTTTTGAATTTTCTGCATGACTTCTATTTTATACGAAAAAATTTAAAAAAAATTGATAAACACATATATAAATTTAAAAAAAAATTAAATTAAAAAAGACAATAAATTAGAAATGTTTTTTCAAATATCTCGAGAATGGCTGCATATTCAAAAAAGAATTAGACTACTTTTTGAAAAGAGCAAAAAAATTTCTTGATTTTTTACAAAGAATAAAATTCAAACACTATGATACCTACAAAATGTTTATCAAAAAATGAAATGTAGGAAATTTATTAGTATTTAAATTTTCATTAAAAAAATTTTTTCGAAAAAAAAAATTTTTTTCGAAAAAAAAATTAACTGAATTTTTTTTTAATTTAAAATTCATTTTTCTCATAAACGTATTTTTTTTAAATTCTCAAAAAATATATATCAATAGTCTCTACAATTTTCAACAAGTCGTCCATACATCGGAAGATGGGCACTTTTTTAGGCAAAACAGTTTTTCTAACAACAACTATTTCATGTTTTCTTTGAAAAAAATTACAACTAATACTAATTTTGTTCAAAGCCAAGATAGCTTTACAGTGTATTCGACAAAGTTTTAGATCTGATTAAAATATGAACTTTTGTCGATTATAATTTCTGTAATATAAGACATTTTTGTATGGAGACTCCTAATGTTTTACTCGTAACATTTTTGTGTGTAAATTCTCGCGAATGACCTGTTCTTGACAAGTTTTTAAATAGAAAATGGAAAATGTTTTCGAACAACAACTTTTTCATGTTTTTTCTTTCCTTGTAACATGTTTATGTAAAAATTATCGCGATTTACATTAACATTTTCTCGAGAACATGTGTTTCAAAAATTTGGAAAAAAAAATATATAAATAGTCCTTACAATTTCCAACCCTTACATTCACCCATACATCGGAAGACGAGCACTTTTACATGGAAAAGGTTTTTCGAACATTCATTCATGTTTTTCTTTGAAAAATTATTATCAATGTGTAATTCGTAACATTTTTAGGTATAAATATCGCGATTTACATGCTCTGCTAACTTTTTCTGTTTAGAAACATGTCAAGAACATGTTAAACGCGAAAATTTACATACAAAAATGTTATGAGTGAAACATTATTTTTTCAGGAGTCGTTATACAAAAATGCCTTATAAAAAGTATAGAAAGTTGACGTCTTCGACAAAAGTTCATCCTTGAATAAGATCTAAAACTTTACACTATATCGCTATCTTTAAACAAAATTAGGATTAGTTGTAATTTTTACAAAGAAAACATGAAAAAGTTGTTGTTAGAAAAACTTTTTCCCGATGTATAGACGACTTGTTGGAAATTGTAAGGGCTATTCATATAAATTTTTTTTTCAGAAATTAAAAAAATACGTTTTTGATAAAAATGAATTTTAATATTTAAAACAATATTATTTCAGCGATTTTTTTTCCCAAAAAATGTTGGTATTTTTAATGAGAATTTAAACAAGTTTCTACATTTCATCTTTTAAGCAAAATTTTGTAGGTATCATAGTTTTTTAGTTATAATTTTTTGTAAAAAATAAAGTTTTTTTTGGCTTTTTTAAAAAAGTAGTCTAGTTTTCTTTAATATTTAAAGTATACAAAGTTGAAAAAATGCTCCATGTCTTTACACCCACAACATTTCACTACTATCTGAAATGGTGCTGCCAATTCCTAAGACGAGTTGCCATGAAATTCGTCAACTGTCAAATTTGCAAAAACAATGCTGTCATTAACTGTAAGGAAAGCATGATGTTTGCATTTATATATATGGTTGTTTCTAGGAATCTCAAGTGGGTCGTTTTTGCCGATTGGCGCCTGGTTGTATCCTACTGTCATAATTCTTATGGGATATTTTTTTTTTTTATTAAATCGTTTATTTTTACAGGCTCAGTTACATAAGTTTATAGGAGCCAAACTCCTATCTGTATTGTTACAAGTATATATAATCATTTTTCATTAATTCTAGTGTTAATGAAGTAGAGAACCGATTACTCGCGGTTTGCTCGAGTTTAGAAGGGTGACATTTTTTTCAGGAAAAGGAAGGGATATAAGGATATGTTGACAATGTTCACACTCACATTCGCACTCACATTCATTATACTCAATTTTTAAGCCTATCTTATATCTAATATGTATTTACATTTCACCTTATTCTATTGTTAGTAAGAAGGGATTTAATTTCTCGCGAAGGAAAAGGAAAAGGAAAATATAAGGATATAAGGACAAACACACACGAAGATCGATAACTTTTAAGAAGACGTATATTTGGGACATGTAATCAAGGTCTAACCGAGCCAACACATCTCTCACCGGCACATTGGGCTGTCTTCCTCTGGCCCGAAGAGAGTTTTCTAAATTCGATCTGGCAACAAGATACTCCTCGCACGACCAAACAACGTGTTCGATGTCGTGGTAACCTTGGCCACAAGCACAGATATTGCCATCGGCAAGATTAAAACGAAAGAGTAGCGTGTCTAACGAACAGTGATTGGACATGAGTCGAGAGAAGGTGCGAATAAAGTCCCGACTCAAGTCCAGACTTTTGAACCATGGTTTGAGGCTAACCTTAGGGATAATCGAGTGAAGCCACCGACCCAATTCATCTTCGTTCCACTTACGTTGCCAGTTAACGATGGTATTTTTACGGACTAAAGAATAAAATTCATTGAAGGCGATTTGACGCTGATAAATATCGCCTTCAATTGCACCTACCTTTGCCAATGAGTCAACTCTCTCATTACCCGGAATTGAGCAATGTGAGGGGACCCAGACAAAGGTAATGACATAACAGCGTCTGGTTAAAGCACTCAAAATTTCTCGTATTCTCTCAAGGAAGTACGGCGAGTGCTTTTCCGGCCTCACTGAACGGATAGCTTCGACAGAGCTAAGACTATCCGTTACAATGTAATAGTGTTCAACAGGTCGTGAGGCAACGCTGTCCAGCGCCCAGTGTATTGCTGCCAATTCAGCAATATACACTGAGCAAGGATTCTGAAGACTGTGGGAGGTGCTAAAAAATTCGTTGAACACTCCAAATCCTGTGGACTCATTCATAGAGGACCCATCAGTAAAGTACATATTATCACAATTGATACGCCCATATTTTGCATTGAAGATCGTAGGAACGATCCCCGATCGATGATAATCTGGAATTCCATGGATTTTCTCCTTCATGAACAGATCAAAATGTACAGAGGAATTGATGTAGTCAGGAAAACAAACACGGTTGGGAATATACGAAGAAGGATCAACCTGCATGGATATGAATTCATGATATGAAGTCATGAATCCAGAATGAAAATTTAGCCCGATCAGCTGCTCAAAATTTCCGATCACCAATGGGTTCATGACCTTACACCGGATGAAGAACCGAAGAGATAATAAATTGAAGCGATCTTTTAGTGGGAGTAGGCCTGCCAAAACCTCGAGACTCATGGTATGCGTTGAGGGCATACATCCCAACGCGATACGGAGACAAAGATACTGAATTCGCTCGAGTTTAATGAGGTGTGTTTTGGCAGCTGATTGAAAACAGAAACTGCCATACTCCATCACTGAGAGAATAGTTGTTCGATACAACATTATAAGATCTTCGGGATGGGCTCCCCACCAGGTGCCGGTAATTGTACGGAGAAAGTTTATTCTTTGTTGGCATTTTTTACTCAGATACCTAATATGGGCCCCCCAAGTACATTTGGAGTCGAACCAGACCCCAAGATACTTGAATGACATAGCATGAGTGATCGGTTTACCCAAAAGTTGAAGCTTTGGTTTTGCTGGTCTATGCTTCCTAGAAAAAACCACCATCTCTGTTTTCTCCGTGGAGAATTCGATCCCTAGCCCAATGGCCCAGGTTGAAAAATTGTATTGTGTATCTGAGAGTAGGCCATTCGTTTCAACCCATCGATCAAGGCGAAACAAGATCATTTTCTCCAACAATTTCCGTATACAAGACAGCATTGCTATTGGGCGGTACGAATTGAAGTCGGACGCGGGTTTTCCGGGTTTTTGAATAGCTATAATTCGCACTTGTCTCCAATCATCTGGAACAACATTATGCTCCAGAAACCGATTGAATAAATTCAACAAGCGATGTTTCGCCACATCAGGGAGGTGTTTCAACAAATTGAACTTAATTCTATCTGTTCCTGGAGCCGAATTGTTACAAGAAAGGAGAGCAAGAGAGAATTCTACCATCGAAAACTCGGAATCAAGATCGCACCTATCTTGTGGTATATCTCGAACAATTTTTTGCACAGGAACGGAATCGGGACAAACTTTCCGTGCAAATTTAAAAATCCATCGATGTGAATATTCTTCGCTTTCATTCGATGAAGAGCGATTTCTCATGTTTCGAGCCACTTTCCATAATTTTTTCATTGACGTTTCTCGTGACAAACCTCCCACGAAAGTTCGCCAATAAGCACGTTTTTTCCCTTTGATCAAGTTTTTAAATTGATTTTCAAGGTCCAAATACGTTTGAAAATTCTCAATGGTTCCACGTTTTCGAAAAGCTTTAAATGCGTTCGATTTATCCTGATAAAGCTTGGAACATTGGCTATCCCACCATGGATTGGGAGGCCTTCGACGAATAGTGGAGATGGAGTGGGATGGGTTTCGTTTGAGCGCGAACCGCGCTGTCATAGATCAAACGAGAAATGAAGTTATACTCCTCCAATGGAGGCAAACCATCTCTGGAATTGATGGCTAGAGCAATCGCGTCCGCATATTTTTTCCAGAGCTGTGTCCGCTTCTATTTCGTCAACGGGCAACGTTGCGAAGACATTTTGAGTGTTGATTGATTGTTGTTGGGCAAGTGGAGAAGCGCCCTTTAAAATATCCGCAAAAGTGCGTTTTGAGCGTTCCTTCAAAGAGCGCTTCTGTTTCTCCCAGCGACTCTTGTAAGTTTCACAAGCTGAGAGCACGTGTGGGGATCCCCCGCAATATGGACACTTATGCTCAGTCGCACTGCAGGATTCCCCCACATGTTGCTCTCCGCAAGTTGCACAGCGCTCCTTGTTGGCACAATAATCTGAAGTGTGACCAACTGACTTGCATTTGTTGCAAGTCATGGGCTTTGGCACGAAGAGTCGCACAGGCAGTCTCAATTTGTCCACCATGACGTAGTCAGGGAGGGCCGAACCAGCAAAAGTTACTCGAAACGAGTCTGACGGCGTGAATTTCGTTTTTCCCTCTTCTTGGGATACTTTACCTAGTTGGCGACTGTCCAAAATTTTAACGCCCACCAAAGGGAGTCTTTTGAATTTACCAACTCCTTCTTTTATCAATTGGCACGTCAGACCCGTTTCAGTTACCACCCCCGAGATTTCTACGTCATGGGAGGGCACGTAGACACGATACTCTAGGGTGAACCTCTCGTCGATCACAATTGCATTTGCGTGTTTCCGATCACTCACGACAACACGCAGTTTGTTCGGCCCAACCTTAGAGATTTCGACCACGGAGGAATAAAATCTTGCCAGATCTTTCGAAACCTGAATGACATTAATAGATTTTCCTTTAGGTTTGGGCCGGAAAAAAACAACCCATGGACCAGCTCCAGGTGCATCGTCTGGATAGACCTTGACACGAGGAGAGGAAACAACTGAGGGGGAGGACGAGGTCGATTGTTGAGCGGGAGCGGGATCAGTAGGACTGGGAGGCAAGTTCGGGAGTTGAACGGAAGCGGGAGATTGAGGGGGCGAAGAGGAAAAGTTTGCCAATTTTCTTGAGGGGGGCTTGTTGAGGTTAATTAACTCTTTCTCTGAAGAGACATCTTCTGAGCGGGGAACGCGTTTGAACGACTTCCCAGCCCCCGTTGTAGCTAGTGAGGAGGAAACAGTAGTTTCAATCTCCATTTCAACTTGACCTTCTGCCATTACGGCAGATATGAAATAATATAATTTTGAATTCTTCTATCTTCCTAAACCTAATATATATATTATACCTAAATCTCACACCAATGCGAATGAAATGAAACGGTGTCCCAATCGAACCGCGTGGCAATCGCTCGGTACAGCTGCAACGGTGAATCGCACCACCACACGATGATGGAATCGATGACGATGATAAAGCACACACAGCGATGATACGGCTCTTCTCACTCGCGCAATAAAGAGAACCCCGTTAGGGCGAAATAACTTCACCAGCCACTGATAACGGTATAATCTCCACTGTATGATAGACGCGAACAAATTTGCGACCGATGTCTTCGGACTGCGCGAGCTGAATGGACTTATGGGATATATTATACACGATTTTTGCATGTATCGAAGTCGGTTTTCTTATTATCTTATTATTATTGGTATTTATTACAATCTTTAATCATCTCCAAAGCTAGCCACCTCCAATAACATTCCTCGATTTAAGGCTCCAGCATGTCACCATTAGTCAAACGGTAGCCTCAGTTAATCGTCGACCTAGGATATCCTGTAAACGCTGCCAGTGACAATGTAATCATAATCTCATCAAGGAAATCGTTAATCATCATTAACACCAGAGCACATGATAGCCATGGAATGAGCCTGTTGCTGACTCGTCAAAACTCGTCGAAACAATAATACAGCTCAGCTGTACTCCGTTTTATCTGTGTTCCAAACCAGAGAAAACATAATTAAAGTTGTAATGTGATGCTTCGTCGTCAATGATCTGTACTTTCAGGTACTTTGGCGGGTTAAATGTGGAATATGAAATATCGTAATTTTTCATTGGCATTGTATCTAGCGACTGATGACAATTGATTATCACATCAATGGAAACACATTCCATCCCCTTTCATTGCGGTTAAAGATTTTTTCAGTTTCAAGCTGTTTCTTATACTTTGAGAATGGTTCTGAAAAATCATTTTTGTTTTAAAAATGTTTTATAACATATAACAAATGCGAAATTTCACTAAACGAAAACCAAATGATGAAACACAGGGAAAATTCATCAAAATTAAAAATGTTCACAAAAAAAATAAACCGAGAATTTGTTGCCATTTGTAGTTTTGTCGGGTTTGCCCTGGAATAATGTTGTGGGGAAGCAACAATTCGCAGTGTAGAGATAGTTTTGAATTGGAAGAATTTGGTGCAGAGCTCACTCTAATATGGCTGATAAACATCATCCATCTAAATTCGCGTCTGTGTTCCATCCATGATGCGTTTCATCGCTCATTGATGATAACTAGGCTCACGGGAACCATGGTTGACTTCTTGCCAGTCATTAGTTCATCCATTCATTATACGCATTTTCAGGGCTATTTTGTAGGCATACTCGATTTTACCCGGGTCAATCGGATGATGACCACCAGAAAACAAAAACAAAAACGTATATTCAGAATATCCTCTGAACTGGAATATCGATTAACCCTTCTATTTTGGTAGTCAACAGAACGTAATTCAATTTGGTGCTGTGTATCAAATGCACAGCGGTTTGTGCTGGGGTATGGAATAGAGTGTGATGATATCACACCATTATGAGGGCGAGATTTTTTTCCCAATTCTCCCGAAATCCACTGTGAAATCACTGTAAACGTGAATGCACAATAAGATCGCATCTGCTGACAAAACAGGTTTCTGCACTTTTGGGTTACCCACAGAGAGCGAAACTCTTGAACAGCCAGACCTTTTGCAGTGCCAACGAGAATGGAAGTTCTCATCATCATCCAGCAGATTAATATGAATGAAATCAATATACGATTGAGGAGTTGCTTCTATCACAGATGATGTCAATCAGATCGATATCGTGCTTGAAATGGCCCTAGGTCTTATCTCGAGACAGAAAGAGAAATACATTATCTTCCAAAGCAAGTGTTTGTGAGCATACAATTGTTCCGTTCCCCGAGCGGTTGTCCGTGCTGGCATGTAGTATCCTAATTAAGGCTCAAAGAATTTAATTAGATCCGGTCCCCATCGCACCGGACAGCTCTCTCGTTCTTGGGAGCAGGAATGCCCACGGCAGTATTTTCACTAGAACGGTGGGAGGGATTCTGGAGCGAATGATAAGGATAGTTTAGTATGGTGATAATTAGGGTGGGTGCTCTCCTTGCAGTGGAAAAGTATCGTGTCGTTTGAAAGGAAGGATGAAATGTTTATTTGGGAATGTTTGCTAACGCAATGAAAATAAGTCCTGTTGCATTAGAGAGTGTACTATCCTTTTTTAAAGTGAGCGGGAGTCTTCTTGTTCTTTAATTAAAATCTGTCGGTGTTTACTACAAACACAGTGAATCAGCATCATTTACTGTTCATAGCATTTCTGGTAGCAATTCTACTGGAGTATGTGTTTTTAAATAATCTTTAGACGCTTTCAAAAATATTGAAATAAATATAAATATAGATGAGATACATGGATACTAATGTAGTCTTCAACTTAAGTTATATGTGATCGTCCACGAGGCAAGGGACCTATTCCGTGTTTTCAACATTTCGAGAAAACGCGTTTAAAGTTTTTACTATCACTCCGCGAGATTGCGTTACAAACTATCAACGGTATTTCGGTTTGGATGGTCGAATCAACTTCGGTAACCACTCTGAGCATTAACACAACCTTTTGTAGTGTTTCTTCTTGCGTATGTAAGCGTAAGAGTGTGAATTCGATCGTTTTTTTGCGGCGTAATATTCGGTTGAAAAGTTCTTATCAGTTCACGTTTGCGTCTCTAATTTTCGGTATGAAAAAGTGATCGTATTAATTTTTGTCTATTCTGTATTTTTCGAAATTAAAAATAACCGTAGTGATGGATAGTGATTAGTGACATCGAATCTTCTTCATCATCTGATCCGGATACTTCTGATCCCGGCGATGACAACTTGTTAACTATGATTGAAGATGACAGTCTTCCTTCAACTGCCAACTCCGTTATTTATTCAGGTACTGTTAAATTGAACGAAACGACTGAGGATGACGACTGGATTGCCACTAGTCAAATGTTAGGTGGAGAGGAAGAGGCCGACATCGATATTCCCAATTGCTGTGAGTGGCAATATAATAAAATCATTCCACGAAGCTTGATCATTAAATTTCGACAGTAATTTCAAGAACTAAATAAAAGTGAACAATCAATCGCTGTCGTTTCTCGCTTAGAAGCTAATCGTCCGCACCCGAGTTTCAAATTTATAATGATAGATCAGATTGTAAAAGTGAACGAAAATCCTGTGAAACGTTTGATAGACTTTATACAACTCATCACGAATTTGCCGTAAAATGTACTTATTTATACACGACCTCTGGATAAAGCGATATAAAACATCGTTAAACATTCTGATGGTGAAGGTGTATCTGAAAAGGTTCATGGCCTGTTTGATAAAGCAAAAAGTCGTTACAACTGTATCACCGTCGAAAAGGTAACGGAAGTAGTGAATTTCATAAAAAATAACGCGAATAATGTTGGCATTCCGCTACCTGGACGTTTTCCGAACTTTAGAAATAATAAAACTACGAAGCTGCCATCAGCCGATACGAAAGCTTCTGTGTATAGATGTTATTTAGAAAGCTGTGGAAATGATCAATTCGTCGGTCGAAGCTCATTCTACAGTCTATGGAATGGTATGTGTCCATTTATAACCACGATGAAACCAGCTGATGACTTATGCGATATTTGTCAAGAGCATTCAGTTTCGTTTGGTAAGAATACCAATATCTGTGCCGATGCCTTCTTCTTCTTCTTCTTCTTCAATGGCACTAACGTTCCTAGAGGAACTTCGCCGTCTCAACGTAGTATTACTTGCGTCATTTTTATTAGTACTTAGTTGAGATTTCTATGCCAAATAACACGCCTTGAATGCATTCTGAGTGGCAAGCTCTAGAATACGCGGGATCACAGTGCAAGTCGGAGGAAATTTCTTTGACGAAAAATTCCCCCGACCAGAACGGGAATCGAACCCGAACACCCGGCATGTTAGTTATGACGCTAACCACTCGGCCACGGGAATGTGCCGATGCCATTGAGGTGAAATTGAACGAGTTCAAGGAGCACATCAGACTGGCTCGATTTTTTTTTATCCCATTTATTTATTTATCAGGCTCATTAGCATTTTATCTGTAACAGAACCGGGTTTTTATCGTGTACATGTACATATGTTAATGTTTCTATAAATTGTAAATTACACAGTAGAAGTAGTAGCCATTTAGGCGTTAGGTTTTCTGTTCCATTACATTATGGTAAATTACACTCTAGTAGCTATTTCGGCGTAAGGGTATTCTATCTGTTCTACCATTGTTCAGCAGACCGGACAGCGGAGACAGTTGATATTGATCATTGTTGGGTTATTTATAGAACAGCAGCCCGATGTTTCTTGCTGAGCAGAGCAGTTGTATGGATGAATCGATCTTCCACCGTGGATCGATCTCCATAGCTGATGATGGTTGCGTGGACGTAATTATTCTATAACAACACAAAGGTGGTCAATTGAGGGCCCTGAGTTTGAACTCACGATCGATCGCTTAGTAAGCGAACGCGTAACCAAGTGGCTACGAAGACCCCCGACTGGCTCGATTGCAACAAGAATATTACCAGAAATGTTGTAAGGAGGGAGCTGATATGGATTCAACTTTAGTACTTTCTTTTGATTACGCTCAAACTGTTTCATATCCTAGCAGCCCTCAACAACGGGGATCATCCTACTTCATAGCTGCAAAGAAATGCAACATTTTTGGAATTAACAACGAAGTTACGAGAATACAGAACAATTACTTGATCGAAGAACAGTACGATGTAGCAAAAGGACCGAATTCAGTCATCAGCATTGTTGGACCACTATTTATCGAATCAGCCGCCATCAAAGAATTTAATTTTGTTTTCGGATAACTGTGTAGGTCAAAATAAGAACAACACAGTTATAAATTACTTGGCAAATCGTGTCCGCTTGGGTCTGAACAAAAGAATCGAATTCAACTTTTTGGTAACGGGTCACACCAAATTTTCGCCTTACAGAATGTTTAGATTGCTCAAAATGAGCTACTCTCGTCACAATGTCGATTATTTTGATGATTTTCGTGAATCTGTGATCAAGTCAACTCCAAGTGGTCACAATCTTGCTGTTGATTGTAAAGATGTTCCTTTCTACGATTATGCCTTCGCTTCATTCAACAAACCTCTAAAAGGTAACTGAAACCTGGACTCAATTTTTTTTGCTTCATACTGGAAGTTAATTTTAATTTTGTTATGTTATGTTCTCCAGGCACATTGATTTTGAAGTCCGTGTTAGGGAAACATAGCTTGGTGGAAACCAAAATACTCTCGACTTGCATGTATATTTTTCATTGGCATTGTATCGGACTGTAGCGGACATCCACACGTACATCGATTTTTTTGTCTGTGTTTTGAGGTCTGTGTTGGGGAAACTGTGAATCGGGCCAATCAAAACTTGGCAGTTAAGTGGACCTTACACGATCAATATAATTGTCAATATGATGACATTTGAGAGCATAATGACAGCTGAACACAGCCGACGACGCAGAAATCCAGATTTTCTGATTTTCGAGCATCAATATCGTGACACTTCATATAAATGAATGATGTTGACGTTTTATCTCTCGGACTTCGAGACTGAGTTGCCAAATTAACCATATTTGAAAGCGTGCCTGTAAATTGGCAGACATTTCGTTTTTGTTAGTATTTTATTGCGATTGCAATTGAATTTTATAAAGTTAAGAAATTCTAGGAAACACCAATGTTACTTTTAATGGCAAAATACGGTACTTTTCGCAATACAAATCAAAACCTCAAAGTAAACTGACAATGTGATGTTGAGAGAGTGGATAAAACTTAATAGCGTTTTAGGAGTTTTCTTAATGTTCTTAATTCGGTCATTTTTAGCGCTAGCAAGTGGGGCAGCCATTTTAGTCTAAGTTGTGTTTTTCTTCGCATTCCGTTATGAAATTTGGAGAATGAGAAGGTCTAGGAAAATCACTAACAGGAAAAAAACTGGCGGTAATTTAAGGTATAGGGCAATGAGGTACATATCGAGGTGGCACAGTAGGCGAAGTATATCTATATTGGCAAACAAAATATCGTGTCGTAATTGTTTGCATTTAATATGAAATGTATTTGGAAGAAATAAAACAATTCTTAGGGTTGCATAATAATTTGAGCCAAAATTGTCATGAAATCATTTAACTGTTTGTTTTTTTTACAAACGACAATTGTATCGTGGCTTATTTCGATTATTTATTTGTTAAAAAGGTCCAGAGAGCAGTCGTATGCTTAGTTCTCGAAAGCAGTAACATTTTCGATGAAATTTTGATTAATTAGGCAATTATTCTCTCACAACTTACACATCAACACTGAGAGCCTTCGAAACATCGTTAAAATAATGAAACTTCGTTTATTTCTATGAACGTGGGAGAGTGAAAATGGCACATGGATATATCACTTTTATTCGTCTTTTTCGACGTGATTTCACAAATATTCACTTCACGCTATCGCATTAGCCTCATATTCAGCGGGAACTCTAAAAAAAATGTACGTTTTTAATTAATGAATTACTTCCTGAAAATAGTATTTTCACATGGATGCGGTGGGCAATTAAAGATAAACACAACGACTGACGTCACTATTTGAGAAATAGTTATGGCAGCGCATGCTATGTCGCTCGAAACTCTACCATCTTCATTACCTTTTTTCCAATACATTGGGTATAGGGTGAATATGATCTGTAAATTATATATGAGGGGCTCAAAAGGAAATGGGTGTGAGTGACTTGATCGATTTTATTTCCATCTTTCGTGAATAACTCATCTGCTCGGAATGTGTTTGCAGTTAAGTTATGACCAAAAGAAGAGAAACTCGAACATGCCACTTACACCCCTTTTTTCTGAACCTCTCATATAATCTTATACATAAAATAAAAACATTTGCTTGCAGACAATATTGCATATATTTTCGTAAACTAAAAAAAAACTGGCATCTCTGAAACTGAAAGCAACAGCCTGTATTTGTGAAGTGAGTATTACGGTGTGTTTTTGAGTAAGAAAAATGAATTTAAAAGTGTAAATTATGAATGAAAACTAACTTTTCAGAATCGAATAAGTATTCTATGCGAAGGCAATTCGGTTTTATTCTGCAAGTGGTGAGAAAATGCTCTACGAAAATTATGTCTGAAATTATTTTTATATTATAATAATCGGTTTTAGTAGGAATATCGAAAAATTTCGAGGAAAGAAATTAAGTTTGGGTTATGACTACGTGTATCAAGTAATTAAATAATGCCAAGTAGAAATTTTCATTCAAATTTTACCAATTTTAAATTGCCTTTAAGCCTTCTAATCTAATGAAGAATACTTTGGATCCCAAACTCGAATGTCGTCACCAGTCATCGCGGATATTTTTGTTGTCCCGGGTTGATGGCGATATTGACCGTGTAAGGTGGCAACATATTGATTGAGGTTAGATCCAATCGGAAAGCCTAGCTGTCACGATTTTGAAGACTCATGTTGTCAATAATTTTGATCGTGTAAGGTGCCCATTAGGGTGTTTAGATAACGCTTGACATTTTACAATTATTCAAATGTTCATCTCATGAAAAGTAACATTTTATTAATTGTGATAGACGCGTGGAAATATTTCCTATCAATTGATGCAAACATGTTCCCGATCTGTTAAGAAATGTTCGAGTTATAATCATTCGAAATACGGGTTGGGTTAGCACACAAATCGGCAGAACAAATGTATGGGTAAAAAGGAAGTTCTTTCAGTTTTCATGAATTTAAACCGTTTAGTTTAGCGAATTGTAATGTAAAGCATATCAAACAAATCTTAGAGAATTTCCGTTTCGATTGGTATGCAAATCATGAGAATTCGTTCACAGTGAAAATAGTTATTAATGTTAATTTTATTTCATAAAAACGGAAAATGGAAATGGTGACCAAGAAACTACCGAAAAGCCTGAAAAAATCGATCCAAAAAGTAAGAAAGGAGTTCAGAAAAAAAACACCACGAAAAAAAAATACCGCGAAAGCGAAACCAAACCAAACACCGGTACGGTTCCGTTGGCATTGTTTCACGGGTAATTTCGACCATTAGTCGGAGTAATTGATACCATCCATTGTCGTTTCGCTTGGTGTGTACCATATTCCGCCCGGCTCTGACCGGTTTAGTTCCGTGTTGCCGAAAGGGTAACGAGAATGGCACTGGTGGGCGGTTTGTGTGTTCACTGAGTGCAATGCTCTGCAATTAGTTTTTCAATATTTTATGCCATCCGTTCGCCGCATTCGGGGCTATGCTGAGCGACTGCTTCGACTCTTCTGTTCGCCGTCTCGTCGGAACGTGTCTGGTTTTTTTTTTGCGGGGACGCATAATGGACAATTAGTCGTCCTAAATGAGTGTAGTTTGTACGTGGGTGAATAAACGTTTGTCTATCACCCGGTATAGTGGGAGAAGTGTTGGTTTAGGAAGCCTTTCCCAAACAAGGCAGCAAAAGATGAAAATGAAATTTACTGTGCACTTAGTTTTTACCACGGCAGTGGAACTTCATACAAATCACTCGTCGAAAAGTGTCTCCTTTTTCACTGCTTGTTTACATCGACGAATATATTTTTTTCCACTAGGTTTCGTAGGAGAGTGTATGCATACTGACAGATTTCTACTACGAAGTGTTTAATGAAGGATAAAAGGTGGGAATGTTTATGTTTATATATGATTTATCGTACGATTTAATTGAATGTTGTTTATTTTGTTAATGAACAATTCTACGCCGAATGATTCGAAAAATGAATAAATTTTACACGATCCTCTCCGAGTTTTTCATTCTTGTACATATAGGGTCAGCTATCCAAAATCACAATTTTCATTATCATATGACAATTTGTTTATTCAAAAATGTTTTTTTTAAATCGTAACTTGAAATCAAGATGTATGATAAAAATATGATGTTATTGGAAAATCATTTAAATATTTAGAAAAAATAATATTTTGAATACATCGTTAAATAAGATTATTTAATGCTTTTATTTAACACGTTTCGTCCTTCGTCAAATTTCTGTCCGTGCCTTTAGGCACAGACCTTTGTTCTTTTTTCCCATTGAAACCAGTATTAATTCAGCCATTCCATGCCAAACCGATATCATTTTTTCACAGTTTTGTCAAAAATGATTTTTTCCGAAAATTCATAACTTTTGAACTCCTAGACCGATTCAGATGATCGATATATCAAATTAAAGCCAATACCCTGGTATTTTTTGAAAAAAATACAATACCTGCAGAAAATTTGAATTCTGCTCTCGTTATTATTGATTGTATTCGTTTTTTATTGCTTTCATAGTCTCGGGACCAAAGGTGATATGGTTTTTTATATTTTTCCTGGAAAGCTGAGGATTTTTCACACAACATATCTCGAAACCAGGGAGGCGTGTTTTTTCTCGTTTTTGACATAATTTACGAGAAAGTAATTTTTGCCAAAAATGACTTTTTTCAAAAATTCATCACTTTTGAACTACTAGCCCGATTCAGATGATCGACATATCAAATTAAAGTATACTAGCTACGTTTTTTTGGAAAAAATAACACATTTGCCAATTAATTGGTTTATAATCACATACATCCAGTCTAGTCGCATAGAAATTTTGAACGTAAACTGAAAACATGTTGACTTTGAAAAATCATAACTCAAAAACGAAAAATAACACCTCTCTGGTATTCGGATATATTATGTGAAAAAAAAACTCAGCTTTCAGGAAAAAATATAAAAAAACATGGCGCCTTTGGTCCCGAAACGATTTAAGCTATAAAAAACAAATATAATCAATAATTACGAAAACAAAATCCAGGGGGTCTCCGTAGCCACATTGGTTGCGCGTTCGCTTAGTAAGCGATCGATCGTGAGCTCAAACCTCTGGGCCCTCATTGACCATCTTTGTGTTGTTACAGAATAACTACGTCCACGCAACAATCATCAGCGATGGAGATCGATCCACGGTCGAAATAAGATCGATTCATCCATACAACCGCTCTGCTCTGCAAGACACATCGGGCTGCTGTTCTATAAATAAATCAACAATGATCAATCAACTGTCTCCGCTGTCCGGTCTAACTGGGTGATGGAAGAACAGGAGGAAAGACTCTTACGCCTAAATGGCTACTGTGTAAATGTGTACCATATGCAATGGTATAAAAGGGAATACTCTAACGGCGAAAAATGGCAACTGTCTAATGTGCTAATTACAGATATGATAAACATGTGACATGTACATGTTAAATTCGGCTCTGTTACAGCTAAAATGCTAATCAGCCTAAAATAAACAAATGGATAAAAAAAAACAAAATCCATTTTCATTCAGAGTTTAATATTTTTTCAAACAAGACTAGCTTATTGGCTTTAATTTGATATGTCGATTATCTGAGTCGGTTCAGTAGATCAAAAGTTATGATTTTTTGTATTGGAGAAAATGGGAATTTTTGGACCATTCATAACTCAAAAAATCATTAATTAATAAACAGAAAAAAACGCTTCCCTGGTTTCAAGATATGTTGTGTGAAAAATCCTCAGCTTTTCTGAAAAAAATATAAAAAACTATAGCGCCTTTGGTCCCGAGACTATGAAAACAATAAAAAACGAATACAATCTATAATAACGAGAGCAGAATTCAATCTTTTTGCAGGTATAGTATTAAAAGACCAGGTGATTGGCTTTAATTTGATATGTCGATCATCTGAATCGGTCCAGCAGTTCAAAAGTTATGAATTTTTGGAAAAAATGCGAAAAAATGTTTTTTTTGAACACCCTAAATGGAAATCAATGGAAGTCACCCTAACTAAAAAAAAAAATATGGGTCTCATAATTTGCGATAAAGAACAAAACTACCACTTTTGACGAAAATCTGAGAACCACTATATCGGTTTGGCATGGAATTGCTGAATTATGACATTGACTATTGAACAACGAGTGGAATAAATTCACACACCTAATATGAAAAACCAGTCTTAAAGCGATTACGGATTCCATAAAGCATGTTGTACTATATTGGGGTATCAACCCATGAATCTGTATTGGAATGAAAGTTTTCGTGGTTTTACTCTTTTTTTTTATCCCTTTTGTTTATTTTAGGCTCATTAGCATTTTAGCGGTAACAGAGCCGAATTTTAATCGTGTACATGTCACATATTTATCATATCTATAATTAGCACATTACACAGTTGCCATTTTTCGGCGTTAGAATATTCCCTTCTATACCATTGCAAATGGTACATATTTACACAGTAGCCATTTAGGCGAAAGAGTTTTCTATCTGTTCTTCCATTATCCACAGTTAAGACTGGACAGCGGAGACAGGAAGGAAGGAAGGTATTGAATTAGAGAGACTTTAAACTCTGAGAGTTCATTCGTCTCTAACAGCGGAGACAGTCGTTGATCCATTGTTGAGTTATTTATAGAACAGCAGCCCGATATTTCTGCAGAGCAGAGCAGTTGTATGGATGAATCGATCTTATTTCGACCGTGGATCGATCTCCATCGCTGATGATTGTTGCGTGGACGTAGTTATTCTGTAACAATACAAAGATGGTCAATGGGGGCCCTGAGTTTTGAACTCACGATCGATCGCTTACTAAGCGAACGCGCAACCAATGTGGCTACGGAGACCCCCATTTTACTCTTTAGTAATTGTTTGTTAATGTTTTGTAGAGCACTTAATTATAGCAAAAGCACCATCCCTTGGTTGAAGGTCCTCTAGGCTGTACAGCATTCGTTCGAACAAAACTGATTTTTTCAGCCACGAAACCATTTTTCAAAGCCAACGAATCAATTGAAACAACTCACCAAATGATCCGAAGTCACACCTGTTTCCATTTTCCGGCGCCATATGCAGTCGTAAAAAAAAGACCTACAAAAAAATACACACACGAGCCATATGAAATTTTCATCATTCGTCATATTCACATCCCCACATGGGGGAGGGTGGGGCTGGAAAGATCTGTAGAACGCGGTCCAGTCGGTCCTCTCGGTGGATTCCGCTGTTCATGTCTGCAGGTGAAATCAGAAAAATGGAATTATTTGTTAATTTCCTTTTCCCTCAAATTGATTTTCAATTGGGGAGAGAGAACGCTGTACGAACCGTTCCTTGATATGTGGACGGTCTCGAGCCGTATCCGGCGGAGCGATTCGAGAAATGATGAGTGTTTATTTTGGAGTAATACCAAGCCGCCAAGATGATACGGATCGGTTTGATTGAACTCGGTTGCCTTGCGGGAACATTGGTGAGATTAATGTTTGCTGGTGTGAATAATGACGGGACTGTGATATGTTGTGATTGCATGATTTTCGGGATAATTTCACGTCGTATGGCATCGGTATTTGATTACGGATGATTTATTTGTGTTTTACATATGGCTTTTCTGTGGTTCCATATTTTGCATATATCTCGAACAAAAAATACAAATAATGTAAAACAAAAAGGATTGCGTGAGCGAGGGTGGCATCGGACGACATTGGTGCTTTTCAATAACTCTTCGAGTTGGATAATTTAACTCCACTCTATAATTAGTGATAAAATATACATGATAAAAGCAGATGGGCACTCCCCGATAGTTCACATGAACTAGTTCCTCCATAACAAGATATGTGAAATGTGGTGTTTATTTCCATGCAAAGTTTGTTTCTTCAATATTATTAGGGTAGATCGATAAATGATGAACAGTTACGATAATTACAGTGAAGTTCATGCTTTCTTGATTTCTTCGATGTAACTCACAAAAAATGTAAAGTTAGAAATCAAAATATAAGGCCAATTTTGTAATTCTGCATAATGCTTTATTGATATAGTTGCTACGAAGCTACCCTAAAACTTTACTCGAGTGCCACATCAGGGCACATACACTCATTACATCGATCCGCTCGTCACGAATGGTATATTTTAGAACCATTTATTTTTACGCTGACATTGTGAGAATAAAACAGGTGGCTTCAGGAGATACTCGTTGATAGATCATGGAAATTCATCGTCGAGACCTTGGTTAGAAATGATGAAATACCATCGTCACTGAATATTGATTTTGGCGAACACTTGTGTTGAATGAAGTTGGGGATCCGCATAAATTTATTAAATCCCAATATATTCGTCATCTCCACGTGACATGTCTGAGTGACGACGCATGCTTCCGAGTGCTTCCTGCCCGCCATGTGGTGTGTCATATCTCCCTCATCGCTTCACTGTTCTCCCGGCGTAGATTTTTCAAGCCGACGGATGTGTGCATGATAATTTCCGCTGAGCACGTTCGAAACGGTTCAATATGGAAAGGGTAGCTGTGTTGAATATCCATTGTACTTCGCGGCATGAATCCACGTTTCAATTAGGTTGTATGAAATTAACAGATTTATTGTTACATTTAAATTATGTTCACATCTGGCTAAAACATATTTAGTTTGAATGTCTCTGATGATTGATTGAAAAAGAAAACATTCATGGCTTCCCAGCAAATCTAATATCGCTATAGAAATCAGGAAAACAAATTGCCCCCGCATTAGTTTACCCCCTGTACACTTGACATTAATTGGGCACGATTATAAATTCCGTCTGGCCCATGATTGCCATCTTCCTTCGCTGATTGCGCGTGGCTCAAACTCCACTTTCGGCGAATAAACAAATGGCCCGGGGACGAAAAAAAAGCAAAAAAAAGGTACCGCCAAATTGGATCCTAGGACACGAAGACACACGAAAATAATAAAAATTGCTCAAGAGAGGCAATTTGATTTGGAATTGGTACTTGCTAGAATCTTCGTCCAACATTCACAATTATTATTCCAATGCGAATGTTAATAGGACGGCGATTGAGATCGTTCGCTTGAATTTCGAGTTTTTGCGTACGAATACTTACATCGCAAATATTAATTTGTTTTTTTTCTATCGAGTTGCTGCCGAAGGCCACTTCGCGAAATTGTCACAATGTGGTAAACATTCATCATATAAACCGATCCGGATCGAGCCGTCGCGATGAAAGATAATGATATATCGGTTTTCCTAGTATTCGCGCTTCCAGCGCTTTGCCCCTTGGGGGCAAACGAATTCCATTAGCGAGCCTTAATACTTGGCTCAATGTGTCATGTAATCCCATATAATAATAATCTTGGGGCAAATCTCTCTTCCGAGAAGAAAAAAGAAACGGAAATGCGGTACACGTGTTCGTGAATAATCGTCGTTTGGATAATCCTGCCACTTAGAAAGCTCAGGGTGTATGTTTTGTTGTTGTTTAAAATTGATTTGTTCCACTCATCGTCGCAGATGTCACCAAATCGATTTAGATCCCACAGAAAGTTGTTTCATAAAGATATTTGTTATATAAATCCAAAATCAGAAGAGAAAGAAAAAAAACAGAAAGAGAGATGATATTCAACTCGAGGGTTCGTTGTGGAAGCCAGACCATTTAATCCGATGAAATAAAGCATATACACATGGAGTGTCTGGAAACTATATTGCCACCAGGGAAGAATGTTTATGAGCATCATTAGGCGTTTGATATTTGTTTTCCGGGTATATGTTTCGCTAAAGGTGAAATATTCCAGACGACTGACTCCTCCGATGAGGGAAAACGTGTTCAATTAGTTACACATCCCCGCGTTACATAGTAGTCGATGCAGCTTCATTTCATTTTATGTGTGAAATGAGCGGAAGAAATAGTTTCACCTCTACAGTACGTTCCGATTGTGAATTTCTCTCTAAAAAATTTGACAAGATAACAAGATAACAAGATAACAAGATAACAAGATAACAAGATAACAAGATAACAAGATAACAAGATAACAAGATAACAAGATAACAAGATAACAAGATAACAAGATAACAAGATAACAAGATAACAAGATAACAAGATAACAAGATAACAAGATAACAAGATAACAAGATAACAAGATAACAAGATAACAAGATAACAAGATAACAAGATAACAAGATAACAAGATAACAAGATAACAAGATAACAAGATAACAAGATAACAAGATAACAAGATAACAAGATAACAAGATAACAAGATAACAAGATAACAAGATAACAAGATAACAAGATAACAAGATAACAAGATAACAAGATAACAAGATAACAAGATAACAAGATAACAAGATAACAAGATAACAAGATAACAAGATAACAAGATAACAAGATAACAAGATAACAAGATAACAAGATAACAAGATAACAAGATAACAAGATAACAAGATAACAAGATAACAAGATAACAAGATAACAAGATAACAAGATAACAAGATAACAAGATAACAAGATAACAAGATAACAAGATAACAAGATATCAAGATAACAAGACAACAAGACAACAAAAAAACAAACAGATATAATATTTAACAATAAAAAAAAAATAACATTGAAAATACTACAAAAACTTCCGAAAAAACTCAGAAAAAAACATCAGAAAAATCAGATGAAATTAGAAAAAAAATTTGAAAATGAGAAAAAATCTGAAGAAATTAATAAAAATCAGATTTTCAAATTTTTTTACCAGTCTTTTGTTCAGATTCAGATTTTTTCTCAATTTGTCTAGATAAAACATTTGATTCTTCCTTTTTGTCTGTTTTTCTGATCTTTGCTGATATTCTCTAATATTTCAAATTTCTGATACTTTCTGATTTTGTTTTTCAATTTTTAGATTTTTTCATGGATGTATAATTCATATTTATTCTGTGCTTTCTACTGATGAAACTAGTCCGTTTTGGTTTTTTGTTTTTGTGTTAAAGAAGGTGTTGATGACCCACTATGCAAAGTGTTTGTATGCCCATGCATGCAAAATTAATTTCGCCCGATTTTAGGGATAAAAAACCAGCATTTATGTAAACATAACTCACCGGCGAAAAAGCAGGGTTGCTAGTCAGTTATGTTTAAATATTCTAATAAATTGATAGACAGTTCACACAAAACATTCAATCGGACAGGACGTTTTTATTAATAGTGAAGAAGGTGAAAATTGATAATAGAGGAGAAAGTAAATTTGAAAGTAAGTTAGAAAGAAAAGTGAAGTGATTGAAAAATAGCAAACAAGAACAACACAACGTAGGAAACGAAAGGCACGGATTCAACAGAAGGTTTAAGCAATTTCAGCTCACTTGCCTCTAGCCCGGAAAAGAGCTCTTGTGAAAAACATAATTCTAACTCCTCTACATGTCTTGAGAAAGACAATTAATTCCCGCTCGACGCTCTCCGGCAAACGGTGTTTACTCAACAAACAACAAACGAGAAGTGTTATAAAGCACGATCCTGATTTCGCAGGTTGCTCTGATTGAATACGATTTCATCACGGGAACACCTAGTGAAAAAACATATCCATTCGCTCGGGCGCATTCGCAAGCGAACTATTTTTCATGACCTCTCCGCGTACTTGGAAAATAAAAACTGATGTTCTTGGTCGCGATTTTATCAAGGGACACCTAATCGATTTAGCAAATGTATGCGAAAGGAAATCCATTCAGTCCGGCGCATTCATAAGCGAACTATTTTCCATGACCACTCCATGCGAAAGCAAAAGATGGATTGGATTTCCTTGCTTTGCTTTTTCGTTTTTAAAAAGCTTTGAGCTTTGCTGTTCATTCGCCTCTGAGCGAATGGATTGCCGAGCTGGCATCCGCTTATATACAGATTTTTGTGATTTTAGTAGATTGCTTTCAAAGCAAATTTTGAGCTATTGAAACAAGTATACGAAACAGGAAACAAGCAACAAGCAACAACGAATAATACGTAGACATATCGTACGATTTTATTCTGTTGGTTAGGAGGTATTAATGTTTAAAATCTTGTTGCTCCGGCGTAACGCTCTCGATTTCGAAACTTTGAACTTACATGAAAGACGTGGTCCTACGTAAAAAATCGGATTAAATAAAAAAGTGGAACACAGAACAAAGAAAAACAGATAAAAAATCATTTGAAAAAATCACATGAAATCATAAAGAAAACGAAGAAAATCAGAAAAAAATCTAAAAGGACAAAACAAAATCAAAAAAAAATAGGGAGAATCAAATGAAACCAGAAGAAAATCAGGAAAATCAGGACCATCGGAACCATCAGGAATAAGCAGAAGAAATATTTTTAAAAATTGAACAAAATCAGATAAAATTAGAAAAAATAAAAAATCAGAATAAATCAAAAAATCAAAACAAGGAGAAAAAATCAGAGAAGAAATCAGGAAAAAGAAAAAAAAATCAGGGATATCAGTATAATCAAGAAAACATAAAAAAAATACTGGAAAAATTATGAAAATCACAAAAATCACGAAAATCTGAAAAATTGATGTTGTTCTAGAATTGATAACGGGTAGAGACAAAGAGGAAAGACAACTTTCACAAATAGAAAAAAATCGAGGGGTTGTATCCGAGACACGACCGCTTAGGACGTAGGACTACGCAATCTTTTTTTTTTTTAAATTTGTTGGTTTATCATTCCGGATACTATATTTGCGAATACGTCGAAATTTCATATATAACTCTTTACATGTACTAGAAATGAGCAAGTTCTAAGTTTCGCGCAACGCTAGATGCACTTCAAGTGAAATATTCGCTAGCGTTCACAACTCGAGGGGAAACATAAAACACAAAACGAGCAGAATAAGCGATATTTGTTATTTCGGGCACAGACATATTCTGAGAATTTTCCTCAGAGGAGACGTAATACTTATACGCTAGCGACAGCTTACTTACTATGCATGGGTGGAGTTTACTTCGCAAATATTCTCATTTCGCTATTCCCCTTCGTTGTTTCTATTCTAGCGGTTGCATAAGTTGCTCGTTATTGATAGCTCTGTTCGGGAGAGCACACAAATGGACAGACCAAATGTATGGGGAAATGGGAATGCTTCCAATTTTCATCAATTCAACCATATACAGACTATTGGATTGTAATGTATAGCATATCAAACAAATGCTAGAAAATTTCCGATTCGATTGGTATGCAAAACCTTAAAATCCGTTCGCAACAAAAATAGTTATTAACTTTAACTTTATTTCATAAAAACGTGACCTTTTTTCTGGTTTGGCACCCTTAATGTAAGACGAAGTCCTACGTCAGAAAAACCGTCAAGTTAATTGAGGGGCTTAGAATGCAAGGTGTCGACTTGATCGATTTCTCTTCAGCGACTTTCTCCTTTGATCATAACCTAACTGCAAACACATTCCCAGCTTATTTGACTATGTGTATGATAGGTCAGAACCTCAATTATCGATTTCTATAGCAACATCAAATTGGAACGGGTTTGTGCACAGAGTTATTCACGAAAGAAAAAGTTTATGGAGAGCAATCGATCAAATCACTCACACTTCTTGCATTCTAAGCCCCTCAACTCAACTGCAAAAATGTTCCAATTTAAGTTTGCTATACAATCCGATAGATGAGGTTCTGACCTATCTTCCACATTGTCAAATACAGCTGGGAATGAGTTTGCAGCCAAGGTATGACGGAAAGAGAGAGTCGATGTAGAGAAATCGATTATGTCTCTTACACCCCTTTCATTTTGAGCCCCTCAATTCAAAAATTTAAAAAAATTAAGAAAATAGGGGTGCCAGAAGGCGTAATTGTACGCCAGCTTCATCAGTTTCAAATTTCCATTTCTATGCTTAAGAGTGGATCTGTACCGTTTGCTGAAATTCATTATTTCCTTGAACGACGAAGAAGAATTGTCAAAAATCTATCTTTTTGATTTAAATTCTTCAATAGTAAATGTGAAAATGTTACTAACCTCTCTAGATTCTCTGGAAATTCAACATGAAAAAACATCCGAAATTGAGTTGCTACATTCCGAGGAAAACGCGAAATAATTTCATTGGGATGCAACGGAACGGATGAGAATGAACAGTTCATACCGAAATGTTTATTCTGGATCCAGACAGGACGGATGAAATCGTTACTTGAAACATAAAAAAACAAGAGTAAATTTTGATATGCGAAACCCACCAGAAGAAATCATTGAAATATAGCAACTTGAATTTATGACCGTAAATCATTACAGTAGCAGCGAGCGCCGGAATGGGTACAAATCCGTCTCTCAAACTCTCACGAAAACGGCGTTCCTTGTTTCCTTTTTTTCAGTAATATGCAGAGCAAAATCGTTCAATTTTTTATAGCCCGCTGCCATTTGTTGGGCGGCTGTTTCACAGAGGGAATGAAATTGTCAGAAAAATGTTGCTCCGAATACAATATAACTGTGTTGTGGAAATCTTACGCCTCGGTAGCTGTGTGAACTCGGTTATGATTGAGTCACGTGATGGTTCTGAAGGATAAAAACGACAAGGATTATTATAGGAGCATTTATGTTTTCGCTTGAAAAATGTGCCTATCACGGAAATGTTCGCTAAGCACGATTGATACGATTACTGTCCCCTCATGAATTTATTATAAGACTCTCAAATAGAACAAGTCCACCGTAAAGCCGTCGTAATCGATTTTCGATGAATAATGACTGTAAACAGTTACCACTCCATTCATAATCCAGCAAATCAATATCATTCTTGGCAACAGCGTGAGGTGTCAGGGAAATAAAATGCGATTCGTTAACATCGTTTGAAAGGTTTAAAGGCGTATTATTCATTTTCATTTCAACAGAAAGCAAACGGTCTCGTTAATAATGATTTACTACGTTGATTTTTCGGGTGACCGAAATTTATCGTCTTATATTTCTACCCGTAATTGTTTCATTAGATTTTAACACTAATTTATTGCTTTCTGCTCTCGTTTCAGGTACTGTGATAACCAGAGGAATTCAAATTATCTCAACGTCACGCAATAGAACTGTTCAAGTGCGAGTAATCTTGCATAATTGTGCTTTCTTCTCGGCTCTGAGGAGAATGGTTGACTCGACGGTTATTCCAGACATGAACGGTCGAAGGGTATCCTTTTCGTCATTGCCGTTATCATCATTATACTCATCATCATCAATGTCTTCGTTTCCATTCAACAGAATTGAATGATAAATTCGCGATGGCAATTTGAATGCCAAACCTGCAAAAGACGTTCCTTATCAACGGACAAAGATGGAATCCCCTTTGTCAGTTGGTTATGTTGACTTGGTGCAAAATTACTGTTTTCAGTAGAATTTCATTATGTGTTTCCGCAAAGCGGTTTGTTGTGAACGATATGCGATAATGGGGAATATGTTGCTGGGCAGCCGTATTCCAACATATCTTTATGGTTCTAAAATTCTCTAGGGGGATGGTGAATGAATAACACCGGAAACACAATGAATGCGCTTGTCTGCTCATAAAGTTTGTGTTAGACAGTCGCACTTGCGGTAGATTTTAATTTTCCACCTTGAATTGAAAATAATGTAGAAATTCACTCATTGAATGCTTACCGAATTTCATAGTAACATTGTCATAACTGATGAATTGTACTAAGATTCACAATAACCATTTCCTCTAAAGGCTAGTCATTATTTCGAAACGAATATAAAAAATTACTAGGGAATGCAAAAAAAGTAGTGGCCAGAAATAAACAAAACTGGAAAAAAATTAGAAAAATCAGAAAAAATGAAAACAAAACAAAAAAAAATCAGAACAAATCTGAGAAAATCTGAAAAAATTTAAAAATATTGAAAATGTTTATCAAGCATTTTGCCTATGGTATGAAATGGTATGCGTAGAAATTCAGTGAGCTGAAGATATGAAAGCATATCCTTCAATACAATCTTGAATAACCGAGCCAAAGCGTTGTGTTCTTAACCGCTTTTGTAATCCGTGTTAGAAAAACACTTTTCGAAGTGCAAAAAAAATGCGAGTACAGAAGTATCCCCCGGCTTGCATGAATCAACAACTTCAACTGCCACTTTTTGTACTATAGAAGCTTTAATCTTGAAAGTTCATTTGTCTCCAGTGTCTGCACGATTTTCCCAGGTTCCTAACTTTAGGAGACCGTGTTGAGGAAACATATTCTAGTCTGCACAAAGGCAAGCCAGTACAGAAGTACTCGCAGTTTGCATTTATTTGCAAAGCCGATTACCCCAGACATCTTTTTTTTTGAAGTCTGTGTTAAGCAAACACATGTCAGTCGGAACAAATGTACCCCCGATTTACATGTATTTGCAATGCCAATTTCCCCAGACACCTTGGCTTAGAAGTCTGTATTAGGTAAACACATTTCAGTTGGAACAAATGAATTGCAAAAAATTGCAATGCCAATTTCCTGAGACACCTTGCTTCAGAAGTCTGTGTTGGGGAAACACATTTCCGCCGGAACAAAAATGCCCCCGATTTGCATGAATCTGCAATGCCAATTTACCCACGTGTCTTGGATTTAAGTTCTGTGTTAGGGAAACACATTTCAGTCGAAACTAAAATACCCCCGATCTGCATGAATTTGCAATGCCTCCGACTTGCATTGCAAATTTTTCCACGCTCCATGGATTTGAAGTATGTGTTAGGGAAACACATTTCAATCGGAACAAAATACCCCCAACTTTCATGTATTTGCAATGCAGATTTCTTCAACGCTGCTTAGTTTTGAAGTATGTGTTTGGGAACACATTTCGGTGAGAACAAAAATCCCCATACTTTCATGTATTTGCAATGCCGATTTCCCCTAGGCTGCTTGGTTTTTATGGCTGTGTTGGGGAAACCGTAAATTGGGCCAATCAAAACGAGGTAGTTATGGCGTTTAGATAACGCTTAACATTTTACAGTTATTCAATTGTTTATCTAATGAAAAATAACATTTCATTAAATGCGATAGAAGCGTAGAAATATTCCCTATCAATTGATGCAAACATCTTTCCGATCCAGTAAGAAATGTTCGATTTATACGCATTCGGGATCTTTCATTTTTTCTTGCATGTTCTGTGTTCAGGTTTTCACTTAACCTACCCCCCCCCCCCTCCTATACTCCGGTTAGACGTAGTCCCACGCCAAAACCAGAAAACAAACAGAATGACAAGTTACAAAATATCATGTCACAAGAAAAAAATTTTAAAATATCTGAAAACATCGGAAAATCAGTAACAAACTGAATGAAATTTTCTGGTTTTCACAGAAAATCAGAAAACATTAAATCGCAAAATCACAATCACAAAAATAGAACAAAATTAGAAAAGAAACGAAAAACACCAGGATAGTCAGGAAAAACAAAAAAAATGACCTCCGACTTGCATTGCAAATTTTTCCACGCTCCATGGATTTGAAGTATGTGTTAGGGAAACACATTTCAATCGGAACAAAATACCCCCAACTTTCATGTATTTGCAATGCAGATTTCTTCAACGCTGCTTAGTTTTGAAGTATGTGTTTGGGAACACATTTCGGTGAGAACAAAAATCCCCATACTTTCATGTATTTGCAATGCCGATTTCCCCTAAGCTGCTTGGTTTCGATGGCTGTGTTGGGGAAACCGTAAATTGGGCCAATCAAAACGAGGTAGTTATGGCGTTTAGATAACGCTTAACATTTTACAGTTATTCAATTGTTTATCTAATGAAAAATAACATTTCATTAAATGCGATAGAAGCGTAGAAATATTCCCTATCAATTGAAGCGAACATCTTTCCGATCCAGTAAGAAATGTTCGATTTATACGCATTCGGGATCTTTCATTTTTTCTTGCATGTTCTGTGTTCAGGTTTTCATTTTATCCCCCCCCCCCCCATACTCCGGTTAGACGTACTCCCACGCCAAAACCAGAAAACAAACAGAATGACAAGTTACAAAATATCATGTCACAAGAAAAAAAATTTAAAAGATCTGAAAACATCGGAAAATCAGTAACAAACTGAATGAAATTTTCTGGTTTTCACAGAAAATCAGAAAACATTAAATCGCAAAATCACAATCACAAAAATAGAACAAAATTAGAAAAGAAACGAGAAACACCAGGATAGTCAAGAAAAACAAGAAAAAATGAAAAAAAAAATCAGAACAAAACAACCAAAAAATTAATTTTTTAAATTTTCTTTTCAAATTCTTAAAAAAAACAAAATTCAAAATTAAGAAAAATCCGAAAAAAAAAATAAAAAAAAACAGAATAACAAATCACAATATATCATATCATAAATAAAAATCTGAAAACATCGAATAGACCAGAAAAGAAATGATAGAAAAATCAGAAGAAATCAGGGAAATCAGAAAAAAACAGAAGAAATCAAGATGAAACTAGAACAAAAAAAACCAGAAAAAGTCATACAGAATCGGAAAAATGCATCACAATCACGAGAATAGAAAAAAAATCAGAATAAATTTGAAAAAAATGATAAATGAATCAGATGACATCAGAAGAGTTAGTAAAAACAATAAAAACAGAAACATTAAAAAATTAGAACAAAAAAAACCAGGAAAAAATCCATACCTAGAAAAAAAAAACAGATAATTTAAGAAAAATCCGAAAAAAAATAAAAACAGAATAACAAACCACAAAATATCACGTCATGAACAAAATTTGAGAAAAATCTGAAAACATCGAAAAAATCACAAAGAAAATCTGAAAAACACTGAATAAATTAGAAAAAAATCATTTTATTAATGATCAGAAGAAATCAAAAAAGAAAACAAGAACAAAACCAGAAAAAATCACAGAAAATCAGAAAAAGATACTGCGCAAAATCACAATCACGAGAATAGAACAAAATCTGAACAAATTTGGAACAATCAGAAAAAAAAACCGAAAACATCAAAAGAGTCTTATGTGTGAGAAACAGATATAAAAGAAAACCGAACAAAACAAGAACAAGAGAACTAGAAAAAGTATTGAATTAGATGAAATTAGATCATTTCAAATTATAAAAAATCCATTAACAATCAGAAACAAATCAGAAAAAATTAGAAAGATCCGAAAAAAATTAAAAAAAACTGATTGTCAAATCTCAAAATATCATATATTAAACAAAATTGGAAAACAATCTGAAAACATTGAAAATATAATAAAAAAATATTAGAAAAATCTGAAGCACCATTAAAAATCACAGAGAATCGGACAAAAATACATCGCAAAATCACAATCACAAGAATAGAAAAAATCAGAACAAATTTGAAAAAAAAAAACAAAACAGAAACAGAAGACATCAGGAGAGTTGAGAAAAACAGAAGCATAAAAAAATTTGAAAAAAAAACAAACAAATTCCGGTAAAAATTGTGAGAAAATCACGAAAAATCTTTTAAAATTCTAAGAATTAGAACAAAAAAGCAGAAAAAACAGAAGAAAATCATTTAAGAATCGGAAAAATGAAAAATCAGAAAAAGAATAGAGAAAATTATAAATCAAAAAATTTTATGGTGACACGGTGCAACTCATGAGTTATACTAAGATTAACAATTACCACTTCCTCCAAAAACGAGTTATTACCTCGAAACGAAAATCAAAAATTGCTGGGGAATGCGAAAAAAGTAGTGGCTAGCGCTGGACAATCTCGGTTTTCTGTTTTTCTAAATACAGATATTTTTGTAACAGACAGAAAAACAACAACAATAAGCTTGTTTATTCGACAAACCCATTAGTGCGTCTTAGAAGTGGTTTTATCTACGAATATAACAGTACTTGATGTAAATTGAAGTATTTGACGATGAGTGTATGGTACCAATGTGTACTTAGCCAAAGATCAAAAGTAGGATCTCAAAGGAATTATCTGTATAAATACCCAATATTGGTTGTAGGAGGTTTCCATTAAATGTGCAAATTTGATTGCTCATAGCGATTGCTTTGAATCTACAATCATAACGGTGAAGTTAGTGATCGCAACATCAACATCAGTACATTTGGTTAAAAATAACCGATCGACATTGCAAAGTGATGCATGAATTGATTGCTAATAATATAAACCACTCATATCAACCGTAGATACAGAAAAAAACAGGAAATTGACGACATATTTTTTCAATCAATGAACGAGCGCTTGAAAAAGCTTATCGAAACTATGTGCTTTGTGTCCACAACCTATTCATTATAAACAGCTTTTTTCATAGAAAAAACAACATCATGTCAGTAACTTAACAAAATTTACATTGGCATTTATAAACAGCTTTATGCAAATCTTCGCATAATCAAATAGAAAAGCACATCGCTGGATACACTTTCCATGTTTGTTTTTTATTGCCCCACTCAAGTCAGTTATCACCGCATTCCAGGACTGCCATTGTGAACCATTGCGCAATGTCCCTCCTCGCAGTCTCGACCGGCCACATGAGAGTGCAGAAAAGATTTGCATTTCTATGTGGGGAGCAATATCTATGGGGGTGTTTTTCATGACCGGAACGTGCAGCAGCCAACGACACACTCTCTCTTACGCTAAAGTTTTTCAGTCAATTTATCATCAACTACTTTCCTACGACGGTGCCACCCTTGAGAGGCTGCCGGCAACAATTAAACCCTCTCGACTTTAAACTTTTTTGCACAGGACCGAGTTGAATTCCCTTCTGGCTGGATTCTGGATTCGAGCAGCAAAGGGAATGACACTGCTCAGTTGAACGGTGTCATATTGTTTGGTAAAGTTCTTTTTGTTCTCGTATCCTGTGGATGTGGGTTTATTTATCTTTCGACATGAAAGAGTTGCATACATCAATGTGGTGAAGATAAAGGATCTCTTTGCAAGAACCTGCTAACTCCTATCGGTTTATCAGAAAGAGAAATGGTATCGAACAGCTAGTGGTTAGCGGTTAGCAGCAGGATAATCAATGATCTGAATTTCAAACCGTCTTCAAAGGAAATCTTTTTTCACTATTGATTGGACCGACGGAAATATGTTGGAACAGAAAACAACAAAGCGTCAGTGAATCCATTTTTATAATACAGAACTTTGGAAACCTCAATTTACATTGAAGAGGATCACATTCATACAAAATGCTTGTGACTGAAATGTAGTCAAGACTATTGTCAGAGACTAGAATATTCAAAAGGACATACCACATTTGAACTGAAATCTTGGAAACTCTGTCAGAAACCATATGACACACCAGCAGCTTCGCACAATGATTTGCGAAAATTCAGTCACAAATAGCAGGAATGGATCGCGAAAGTCATTCAATGTAAGTTTCCAGCTCGACAAAACTTTATATCACGTGAAGATAAACTGAAAGTAAAATACCATATTGTCCGTCCTTAGAGTAGTCTCCAGCACAAAAGACGATATGATAACACACTTTTGAACCACGTGGAAACCATCATTCAGGTGAATAACAATGAGAAGATAAACTGTCGACGATGAATGTACTGCTTTATCCTGTGATTCCTATGTTGTTCTGAGGTATATTTATTCTTTTGAACATTAACACGTTGAATGCCACGGTTTAATAGCGACTCTATGGAAATTTTTAATCGTATTAGGGCCAACGTTTCTTATCGTAGTGGAAGGTGTTTTTGTTCGAAAGGGAAATCTTGTAAGCTTGTATGCTTATATTAGTTACCTTTAGTGGAACTGGTACAAATTCGGTATCCCATTTTGTTTTTTTGGACTTAGCTCTTGGCCAATGCTCGAAATTTCTTCATATTACGTCAGCTTATGAAGGGAACTATTGCGGACATTTCCCCGATTTCAAAAATCTTGATTTGGCTCGGAGCTTTGAGCATAGAAGTGAAACAACTCAAATTCGAGTACCCAAGATGCCTGGGTATAAATTTGGCAACCCATGTTTTTCAAATTAAAAGAATTGTCCTAAAATCACTGAAAATGTATTTTTTGACATTTTCATACGAAATAAAAGTGAAGTGCACTTTCTTACGTAAATTAACTCAACTTTGACGAAAAGCATGCAATTTTACAAAACAAAGAGCAACAAAAAACGATTTTTTCAGGAAAAAGTGAACAAATTTCATCTTGATTTATTTCTAACTAAAAAGTAAAACGAATCAAAAGCCTTTACAAAAGTCGCAAGCGTCGTAATCAGTCTCGCATGGGCAGGCAATACTTAGCATAGTGTATCATCAACACTATGTTTACATTGGGGTGCCAAATTACCCACATATCGAATTTTCACTTTGGAATAAAATCTATTAAATTTGTGATTAAAATCTCGATACACTTACTCGAATTCATTGAAGAACATCAATTTCTTGATCCAAATCAGCTTTAATATTTAAAATCGGCTCACTATTCGATTTTTAATGATTTTTCAAAAGATGCACGTAAAAATTTTTCAAGATTTCAAAAATAACACAGATATTTTGGGTTTTTGGCATCTGACGTTTGTTACTACATTACCAGAACACTTTTTTTTATTCACCACCAGAGTGCGCTCATTACCGCCGGAGATCCGGGTGGGTACCAAATTACCCACGGGGTACCGAATTTGTACCAGTTCCTCTATATATAATCTTATAATCTTACGCCTAAAAATGGCTAATGTGTAATATACAACATGAGAAAAATGTACATGATAAATTCGGCTCTGTTACAACTGAATTGCTAAATGAACCTAATTAAAATAAATGTATGAGATAAAAAAATCAGATTTGGGTCAAATGTGCACCGTTTTGATGTAGAATTTGTTGCCATTCTAAAGATAGCTTCATCATCCCTCTCACATAGAAGTCTTGATCCTTATTGGCGCAAAACTCTAGTTCTCATCACTCAGGAAGTTTTCCAAGCGAGAAAAAGATGGTAATCACTTGGTGCCAGGTCCGCACTATATGGTGGATGCATTGAAACATCCCAATCGAGCTCCCGGAGTTTCTGGCGAGTCACTATAGACATGTGTGGCCTGATGGAATACAACACTTCTTCTGTTGGCCAATTCTGAACGTTTCTGGTCAATCGCTGGCTTCAAACGATCCAGTTGTTTACAATAAACCTAAAACCTAAAACCTAATTGCACGTATTTAGCTGTTACAGTATCAGTGCCACAAACGCCATTCACATTTTCAGTGATCTGGCTTGTAGTTTCATCTTTATAAAAGGAAAAGTGTAAAATGTACCGATTTTTGTCTTTGTCAACTATTATTAACACTCTGTAACTCATAACAGAATAGAACAAACAAAAAAACACCAAAAGAATTTGCTTGTGGAACGTCACCTCTACAACGAACATAAACTTGAAATTGTATGATCGATATTACACGAGATATCAATCACTAAAGCAAGCTACCAGAAATACAATGTATTACTTTTACCCCAAACTAATAGATGAAATAAACCCGCAACCTTTTTTTTTTTATTTTATTACTGTATTTTATCCACTTATCTTGTTTCTTGCCAACAAAATCCAAATTTTGAGATTAGAGCTCTTGCAAAACGGACCTATGTAGCACTTACATTCAAAATTGGTACACTACAATGATATGAATAAAATGATTTATTTGTTTTGTAAGAATGTTGCGTCAATATTTGTATGTTATTCATGAAAAGTTCAAAACCAAAATGGCCGCCACCACAAAATTGTGGCTTACATATCTCAAAACCCCATCAATATTTCAAATTGTATCAAATGAAAGGGATTGACTAGTAGAAGTCTTACACGAGGTAGGCAAATCCAAAATGGCCGCCACCGCAAAATGGCGGATCATATATTTTTTCAAAACCCAATTAATATGACCCATTCCATGAGGTTATGCACCAGAGAACCAAATTTCAAATCTAGTTTTAGGAGAAAATTGAGAACGTTATTTGAATAAGCAATAGTTATATCATAAACTTTTTGTAACAAATTTAATTTTTATGCACCAACCTTTGAGAGAGGCGAGTTTAAAAAAACTACATAATTATATTCAAAATATTCTAGATTTTCACTATTTTTAATGTTTCTTGAGATATCTCTGCACATGGTTAACCAAACTTCAATGTCTATATACCATTGAATGGGTGATTAAATGCTTGTTTGAAGATCCGTGGGTAGACCTACGTTTAATTTTGTAATTTATGAGAAACGAGCATTTGAAAAACATGTATTTTGAAGCGTTGCCACGTCACAAAAATAGAGCATTTTTTTAGTTTATCAAACGAACATAGGTTCAAACATTTTTATACTAAGGTTTTTCTGAGTAAACAAAGAAGGTCAACAGCCCACCAAATTTGGTTGAGATCGGTCCACAAATAGAGGCGTACCAACTGTCTCCAGAAGTTGTTGTTACGTCACGGAAAGTATACGATCCATTCCAGTGTGACGTAACAACATTTTGACTCACTACAAACACTTTTTTTTGCGTTTTCATGAATAAAGCACACCAAATTAAACGGTGTTATAGTAAAATTAGGAAAATTCAAATCTCACCTAGTGATAAACTATAGTCACGCCATTCGCCTACGGGAATGCAGTGACTTGAGCCATCTCACCTTATTCGCCGCGCGGAATAAAGGGGAATGTTTGAGTGGAAAGAACTTAGCCATAGAGCGACGTGCGTGGAGTTATACAAAGAAAGTGCACATACAAATGCTTTCTCAAACATCAACGATCAACGATCAAAGTCAACATCAAAGTGAAAGTCATCTTCAACACGCAAACATAAACGCCCTTGCACATGTATGTGCGCGGATGTATACAAATAGTTAATCAAAAGTTTCTGATAGCAAAATCAAATGCGTTCCTCCTGCAGTGAGCGCCACTCGATGAATCAGGATTATGCTAGTCATTGATGGCAAGCGCCAGAGTGAATGTGTTAAACAATCACAATATGAAAACTGGAGGTTGGTTTGAGACCACCACAACTTTTCCCAAATAAAAACTTACCATGTATACAGGTAGATTCAATTTATATAGCTTATTTAGATGAACATACCATAAACAATTAAAATTGTCTTGTTTCGCAATGTTTCACAATCTAAAATAACATAAAACTCATTTTGCACACAGGTCTAACATATTTCTTCTCTGTTTTTGAAGTAATGAATGTAATGAAGGACCACCGGTTGCGTTAGGACCACCTTTCCCTTCCCCCTTCTCTATGGACTTTTGGAAGGGGGAGGGGAGATCTCAGAGGAAAATAAGAAGTATTCAGAGTAATAAAAAACCATAAAAAATTGTATATCGTTTCTACAATACGGTGAAAATCTTATTTAATACAACTTATTGATTGTGTGACGTGACAACGCTTCGTGGAGACTGTTTATTCGCACAGAGCCCGTTGTCACGTCACAAAATGCCTGCCGTCAAAATGCAGGTTCTTGCGAGTTTTTTGAAAAACTGAGTATACAGAAATCTTCGTTCATCTTTCATTGCCAAATAGAACAAAGTTTATTTGTATGTTTTGAAACGGAACTGAAAATACAACATTGATGTTCAAAAGTCGGAACCCGCAAAAAGACAGGTGTTGTCACGTCACAAAAGTATTGGGCTGGCAACAAGCGAATTCAACTGCAGAATATTCTCCAGCTGAATATTCTTGTAGGAAATTTTCTCAATTTCACTTCAAAATCGTTTACTATTTGGAAATCGTTTGATTTATATATGAAAACGAGAAAAAAAACCTATTTTTAGTGAGTCAAACAGTTGTCACGTCACGCTGGAATGGGTCATATGGTTATCAAATGAAGGGGCTTGATCAGCAGATCACAGCTATTTATGGAAAATTCGAATCCAATATGGCCGCTGTAACAAAATAGCCAAACCCTTTTTTCAACGGTTTCATTCAACTTCATCTGTTCGCATGTATGTTTGTATGGCTGTAGGGTTGTCCCACATTCATAAAAAGATACCCGAATCATTGTACATAATCATACATAAGCGTAGTAAATTTAGTGTTGAAAATGGAATGTTCAACGGTGGCCGGCGTATATTCAGGAATGTAGATAATTTTCCTATTTTCCTAGTATCAGCAAGACGAAAAAGCTCACTAATTTTTGGACTCTCGCTCCATTTGTATAAACAGTCAGCTTGACCTATCGTAAAGCTTTTTCTCGCGCTTTTGATCTGACCAAACTATAAATATCAAAGCGCAACGCAGTATCACTCTCTTCATCAGTCGGAAATACATATTGAAGTACTCCACATCTATCGTGTTATCACTGGAATGTCAGACAGAGTTTAGTTTCAGTAAAAATCTACCAAACGGACCGCATTTTTCAACACCATCGATTTTCGAATTCTTAACAGTGCTCATACACTGTTTGACCGATGCCAAACATTTGACTTTTTTTGACAGATAAAATTTGATCAACGTGTACTGATCAAATATGTATATTCGAAACAAAACCCCACACGCAAATATTCAGTCATTGGATGCCTAAAATATTTTTTCGATCTGTTCGTCAAACCTGTCGGTATATTAATATTAAATATTTAATTAAATATTTCAGTCATTTTTTTCCATGCAAATATGGTGAGCCACTGTCGATAATTGAAGAGTGGCAAACAAAATAATGTTTGTACAAATATCAAACCAACTTTATCTGTCAAGAAGTGTCAAATATTTACCCTCTGGGCAAACAGAGTACGGCCACCTTAACTGTGTAATTAACAGTATTTTTTAAAAAGTACGACCCGATGGAATCAACATGCCCAAACAATACATCCAAAAATAACACATAAAAACGAGGGTTTCTACGGGTGTAATGGCGATTCATGAATCTTTGTAGGTTTGTAGCTTTGTTAATTGAGAAAGCCGTTCAGACAAAAATATGTTGCACAAAAATCACTTCGATTAGTACAAAACTTACTTCTAGATTTTTCGAAGAAAATTGTTTCCAAATGTTGAGAAAGTGTAAGAATCAAAATCCTAGTACTATCTCTCAAATGTTCTCTTATTCTCTTCACTCTCCCACATACAGTAGTAGTTCGAGCAAATCTATGAAAACTTCTAGACCGCGTTCAATGATTATTAACATTTAATGTATTTGTTTGTTTCTTAAATTTAATCTAAAACATAAAATAATACTGAACAGCTTATACAGCTTTTTAATTCATAGAAGTAAATTATTTCTAAACACTAATGTCGTCGTCCAGAAAATCAGGATGATTCACATCTCTAGAGTTTCGTGTATGATAGCAATGTGCAATCCCCTTCCCCTATCAACCCAATGATACTGATACCCAAATTGATGGGATTTTGGAAAACCCATGTTAACGGGGTTTTGAGAAAGTATGTAATCCGCCATTTTGCAGTGGCCATCTTAGATTTTTAAAATTATGAAATATGCAGTTTTATAATGACTGCAGAGATAAAGGTTTGTTCCAAATTTCAGGTTGATCGGTCAACAGGAAGGTGATAAAATTTCTATTCATGTGATAAAGCGCTACAGTCAAACATATTACAAAAACATACAAACATACATACATACAAATATACAAACATACAAACATACAAACATACAAACATACAAACATACAAACATACAAACATACAAACATACAAACATACAAACATACAAACATACAAACATACAAACATACAAACATACAAACATACAAACATACAAACATACAAACATACAAACATACAAACATACAAACATACAAACATACAAACATACAAACATACAAACATACAAACATACAAACATACAAACATACAAACATACAAACATACAAACATACAAACATACAAACATACAAACATACAAACATACAAACATACAAACATAAAAACATACAAACATACAAACATACAAACATACAAACATACAAACATACAAACA
Organism: Toxorhynchites rutilus septentrionalis; assembly: GCF_029784135.1. Taxonomy (NCBI): domain Eukaryota; kingdom Metazoa; phylum Arthropoda; class Insecta; order Diptera; family Culicidae; genus Toxorhynchites; species Toxorhynchites rutilus. The sequence goes on from NC_073746.1 coordinate 7,154,022, forward strand.
TACAAACATACAAACATACAAACATACAAACATACAAACATACAAACATACAAACATACAAACATACAAACATACAAACATACAAACATACAAACATACAAACATACAAACATACAAACATACAAACATACAAACATACAAACATACAAACATACAAACATACAAACATACAAACATACAAACATACAAACATACAAACATACAAACATACAAACATACAAACATACAAACATACAAACATACAAACATACAAACATACAAACATACAAACATACAAACATACAAACATACAAACATACAAACATACAAACATACAAACATACAAACATACAAACATACAAACATACAAACATACAAACATACAAACATACAAACATACAAACATACAAACATACAAACATACAAACATACAAACATACAAACATACAAACATACAAACATACAAACATACAAACATACAAACATACAAACATACAAACATACAAACATACGAAATACAGGGAAATCTAAATAAAATCGTTTAATAAAAACCAAAGATTTGGCGAAAAGTATAATCGAATTATACTCTAGAGAAGTTCAGAAGTCAATGGTACTGAAATTTCAGTATTTGTCAAAATGTTAGTTGGGCCATTATGATTTTAAACGCCAGCATTAATTCATGAAAAAATTCATTTTATTAATTCGATTACTTATTGACTTTAATAACAATACTTTGTCTGTGTAGTGAGTTATTACATTACATTTTCCCCTCCTGATTATTTTGTCATTTTCTAATACTTTCTCTTTTGGCATTTCTTTTGCACGGGTTATGAGAGCAAAGATAATTAGATAATGGTTGAGGTTTTTCTCTTAAAATAGATTGTTTTATTCACTGTAATAAATTGTTATGGAGTGCCCTAATCGATTGACGCAAAAATCTAGTGAATCCATCAGGAAATGTATGTGCAACAACTGTGAGCGCAAGAGCCGCCTTCTTCAAGAGCTTGTACCTTCGATTTCATTACGCTGCCCGAATTTCATGTTTGTTTCGGGCGAACATTTAACGGGATGCACAATCGATTGTACGTAAAATCATATTATTTCATTTGAATTCAAAAGCCGCTGTGTCTTGCTTTTATCCCCGTTTGCCTTCTTTGGTGAGCTTCCATTCTTCGTTCTAGGCCATGTTCTCACTGCAGCGGGGCGTCAACGTGGCGTGAGCGGGGCGTGTTCACCTCTCGCAACGACATTTTAATTCACTCACATTGCACCGTGCTAGCGGCGTGTCTTCGGTGTGTTTTATACAAATTGTCAATGTGTGTTTTTGAATGAAAGAATGAAAATAAGTTTATTTTTAAATATTCCAACATCGTTGGACGAACCGGGACAAAAATCGGACGGTGAAAAAGTTAAAAACTAAAAAAAACGCGAAAAATTAAATTATGTCACTACTACAAACAAACATATGCAAGAGAGAAGCGGAGAAGTACAAATGTCGACGGCGTGAAGTGTTTTCGTTTGCACGCCAGCCACACGCCAAAACCACGCTCACGACACGTCAGCCTGGTGTGAACACATCGGTAAGAACACACACGATTGATCGTAAGCTTTACACTCCCCGCCAAAGCCACGCTGACACCCCGCTGCAGTGAGAACAAGGCCTTATTATTATAAACGGGTACATGAAATTTGACGATTTATTCGTCTCCACTACGATTTCTAAAATGTATCGTCGTTGGTGGTTTGCAAAGGGAGATGGAAAAGATCTCACTTTCGCTCTCTGATGTCCGAGAAAGCTTCACCGAGCAAATAAACATCGCGTTTGAGAATGAGCGAGACAAGCTTATCAGATCTTTCGACGAGCTTTTCAAAGAGAAGTTGGCATGCTTCGAAAGCAGTGTTGCCAAAAAGTTGGAAAATATGAAAAGCTTTTTCTCTGAAAAAGTAAATGTTGACAAAAACTTAGCTGTTATGAACAGAAAGCGACAGGTTAGTCCAAGCTCAATTAGTGCTAATTTGGACACTCCGAGCAAGAAAATAATGTTAACGAATAAAAATAACGATTTAAAAGAAAAAATGCTTCGAAATAATAACAGTAAAATTGAAACTTTCGCGAATGTCGTGGCTCGTAAGGCTCGTCCAGTCATTGTGGTAAAGCCAATAGAGTCTGGCAAAAAAAATGATGAAACAAGAAAAGTCTTGAAGACTAAATTAGATCCTAAAATACATAAAATAGAGAATTTCAGAAACGGGAAAGATGGCTCGATTATTGTTGAGTGTGCAGCAGGGGATAATATTGAACAAGTGAAAAATGGAATTGAGACCAATCTTGGAGAAGGGTTTAGTACTTTTATTCCAAAGCCAATAAAACCGAAATTGAAAATTATTGGGATGAGTGATCGATATTCCTCTGATGTTTTCATTGACAACTTGAAGAGTCAAAATGAAAACATTTCGATTAATGATGTCAAGGTTGTTGCTGAATATCAAAATCCACGCTTGAAATATTAGAAATACAACACGATAATAGAAGTTGACCATGATACTTACAGAAACCTGATGACTGCTAGTAAAGTAAGCATTGGGTGGGATAAATGTACCGTGGTTGAGGCCTTTAATGTGTTGCGCTGTTTCAAATGTGGAGAATTCGGGCATAAGAGTACAGATTGCGACAAAGAACAAATATGTTCAAGATGTAATGAAAAACATAAAACATCTGAGTGCTAATCAAATGAATTGAAATGCATAAATTGTATCAAGTTTAATAAGGAACGGAAGCTGAATTTGGACATAAATCATCCAGCTTATAGCACACAGTGTCCTGTCTATCGGAGACTGTTGGACAAGAAAAAAAGTAACTTTTTCCAAACCAAATAGCAATTTAGAAAAAAATATATGTGAGAAGAAGTTAGCAATAATTTATCTGAATATTGCTGGGCTTCCTACAAACTACGCAAAAATGCGATATCTTGTAGAAAACATGCGTCCTCAGATGGTTTTTCTTTCTGAAACTCACATGATTAATGAAGAATCATATGATCAGTACAAAATTCCGGGCTATAAAGTTGCTTTTTGCTTGTCGCACTCCAAACACACTGGAGGTGTTGCAATTTATGCAAAAGAATCAGTCAAATTCAACATTCTGTTAAACGAAGCTGTTGAAAATAACTGGTTCTTGACAATTTCAGTTGAAAGAGGCATGTAGATGGGGAATTATGGAATTATATCATTCCCCCAGTTCTAGTGACCAGCGTTTTCTAGATATTTTGGAAAACTGGTGGGAAAGCATTGTTGATTGCAGTAAGTTAAATATAATTGCTGGTGATTTTAACATTGACTGGTTTAATGTCCCAAGTTCGAATCAATTGAAACAATTATCACATTACTTTACCTTAAAACAATCTGTAAACGAAGCTACGAGAATATCTAAATATAGTAGAACTCTAATAGATCACGTGTATTCAAATTTTGCTACTGTCCACTCTTTTACAGAGGCCAAATTCAAAATAACTGATCATGAGACAATTTTTGTGTACATTGAGAATGGACAGGATGACCGTGATGGAAATAGAATAAAAATTAAAAACTGGAATAGATATTCCAAATAAGCCATGTCTCAGCTTGTTTCGACAAGCCTGGATTTTGAAGCAATGGCGGGACATCTGAATAATAAAGCAGCTGTTCTGACCGATATTCTGAGAGAGTGTACCAATAAATTAGTGGTTGAAAAATATATTGAATTGAACAAATCGAACAGCTGGTACTCTTTTGATCTGCTGCGTCTCAAACGCAAAAGAGATAAAAAGTACAGAAAGTTTATAAGGACTAATTTAGAAAATGATTGGAATAGGTACACCTTCGCGCGGAATATATATTCACAGGTCTTGAAAAGGACTAGAAGTGAATATATACAGAGGAAAATCGATGAACATCAAAATAATAGCAAAGAACTATGGAAGTTATTGAAAAAGTTATTAAATAGTGTACCGCGATCCATAGTTTTCGAAGGGTCAGAAGAGCAGTCAGACCAAACTATTGCCGATAAATTCAACAGTTATTTCGTCAATAGTGTTCTGCTGATCAACCAAAGTATTGGCTTGGTCAGTGAACCTGACGAAATAATACAGCCGAATCATATCAATTGTAGACTAGATTGTTTTTCAGCCATCACTTTTGCTGAGTTAAGAGATATTTGTTTTTCATTGCAAAAATCGGCTGGTATCGATAATGTCAACGCAAAAGTGATACAAGATTGCTTTCATGTCATTGGACACGATCTACTGGACCTAATAAATGAATCTCTACGAACTGGGCACGTGCCAACGGTTTGGAAGGAATCCCTTGTGATTCCGATCCCCAAAGTTAATGGGACGGATAAAGCCGAAGAGTACCGCCCTATTAACATGTTGCACATATTAGAAAAAATGTTAGGACTTGTTGTGAAAGTCCAGCTGATGCATTTTGTAAATAACAACAATTTGCTAATACCGGAACAGTCGGGATATCGAGAGGGACACTCTTGTGAAACCGCGCTGAATCTGGTATTAGCAAAATGGAAAGAGAATATCGAGGCGAAAGAGACTATATTTGCGGTATTTCTGGATCTTAAACGCGCTTTTGAAACAATTTCTAGGCCCTTGTTGTTACAAACATTAGAGCGCAATGGAATTGTAGGAATGTCGTACAAATGGTTCGAAAGCTATTTGTGCGACAGGACTCAAAAGACTCGTTTTAATAATTCTTTTTCCGATCCCATCGGCAACTCACTCAGGGTGCCACAGGGAAGTGTCTTAGGGCCGATTTTGTTTATTTTATATATAAATGATCTGCGACGGGTTTTACGATATTGTGACATTAATTTGTTCGCGGATGATACTGTCCTGTTCATCGCAGCTAAGAATATAAAAGAAACCGAGGAACACATAAACGAAGATTTGCATTCTCTGGCTCAGTGGCTTAAATTCAAACAATTGAAATTGAATGTTGGCAAAACAAAATACATGCTAATATCTTCAGCAAACTCCAGTATTGACGTAAATTTTGAAATAGATAGTGAGACATTAGAACGCGTGAATGAAATCAAATACCTAGGAGTTATCATTGATGACAATTTAACATTCAAGTCTCACATTAATAATGTCATCAAGAAGATTGCCAAGAAGTACGGCGTTTTGTGTCGTTTGAAAAAAGAACTGACGGTGAACAGTAAAATTAAATTGTATAAATCATTGATCTCACCGCACATAGACTTCTGCTCGTCGATCCTATTCCTTGCAAACAATACACAATTAACGAGATTGCAGCGTTTACAAAATAAAATTATGCGTTTGATTTTAAGATGTAGTAGATACACTTCCTCTAATTTGATGTTGGACGCGCTATAGTGGCTATCTGTGAAGCAAAGAATTTACTATTTGACAATGGTGTTCATCTTTAAAATTTTAAACGGTATGCTGCCTCGATATTTGTGTGATCGAATTGAAAGAGGAAGTGATGTTCATAGATACAATACTAGAAACGCGGATGATGCAAGAACACCTAACTTTATATTCAGTAGGTCGCAGAACTCGTTGCTATACAAAGGAATACATTTTTTCAATTCGATGCCCAGGGAAATAAAACGAGCGGCAACAATGGCAGAGTTTAAGCGAATGTGTATTTCCCACGTTAAATCTGTTTTATAAACAGGGTTTCGAAATTTTTTTGTAAATTAATTTATTTATGTTTACTAATTATTGAAATTAAAAAAAAAAATTACAGGTATCTCAAACTGCCATGTTCGTACTGATGATGATGATGTTTTTTTATTGTATTGTAGATTATTTAAAAAAAAAAAAGAAAAACGAGCGTTGTCTACGAAAGTTTGAGCCTCGCGCGCGTTTGGTGGGCCTGGACTAATGTTAATAATGAACACTGGCAGTAAACTGACACACAATGAAATTTTATGTAGGGTCTGAAGTGGAAACTGGAATTGGGATAGCTCATTCAGAATTGTTGTAAACTATCTTTCATCAGATGGTGGTATCGATTATTTCTGATTGTAGCAGATCTCTTTTATGTTCTAAGTTGAATCTTTTGGATATTGGGTTCAATTCCCAATCAGTCAAGGATCTTCCCGGGTTGGAAATTTTCTTGACATGCCTTGGAAAAAAAAACTTTGGGCCTGAAGTTGAGACTATGACTATGTCAATGTCAATATGGATAGGAACATTGTTTGTTTTTTCGCAGTTTATGCCTATTTTTTTAAATGTTCTATTGATAGATATTTATGCCTGCAACAGAGCCAGTTCGCTTTGTTTTTGTTTTTATAATACTGGCTTCTTGATATGTTTGAAAATAAATATTATCTATAAGATAAATCGTCCTGCTCAAACCTTTGTAGGGGTATGAGTTGGGCCATCATCATCATCATTCAATCATATTTGAGCACAGCAGGCCATGGTTCATAACCCTTTTTGCTTGTCACTTTTCAACCTGGACAATGAGCATAAGCTTGCCGAACAGACTGCATCGTAAAATATTGGATCATATATCGCTGAAGAACCGTCAACTCAGAAGCTTCTCGAGGTATCTGCTGGACGCGGATTTCATTTATTTCGCCGAAATAGTTGAAGAAGCAGAACTCCACCTGGAAACGCTCATCGAACACACTGAAGTGAATTCATCCAACAAGCTTCTTTTGCAACTTTTGGGAAGGAAACTGCGAAGTATATCTCGTGCCAAGGACTGTTGCATACGCAAGCTTCAACACTTCGTAGAACTCCAGGAAAACTTCCAAGATTCACAATTCCAGACAGTATTCTTCAAACGTCTATCGAGGTAAGACCCGTTATCAGTCCGTTGTTCCAACTGTAGTCTAGTCATTCTACATCCTTTAGAGCGGTGACAGCACTCCAAGGTTCGTACGTTTCGTTCGTCCGGGAAATCGAGGATTTGATCCAGCAAATTCCGGAGATATACGAAATCGCTCAGTTACAATCCCTTCTGGAGCAAACCAATTTCCTCTACCTGATTGTCGTCAAAAACCACGAAAACATCCGAAACGTAGTGCAGCCTGACACACTGAAATCATATTGCGCCTACAAAACCACTTCACTGGAACTTCACGCTCGAATCATTTTCAAAAATTTGTTGATCCAACATTTGAGTTTCATAGAGAGTATGGAGCCCATAAATACTTCCCATGAATCTCTCCGGGACAAGCTAACGGAGGAGATCACAAGATCTCGCAATGAAATTGTGATCCAGGAGGAAGAGCTGGCCGAGCTGCGCCAGGAACTCTTCCCGTCGGAGATAAGCTTGAAGGAACAGCGAGATGCCGTGATCGATCAGCTGGAAATGAAGGAACTGAGTCTGGAGCATCGCTTTCGGTCGATCGATCAGCTGCAAACGAACATCCATGGGCTGGAGGCACAGGTGGCCCAGCTGATTCAAGAGCGAGAGCGGGTTCATGACGAACTGATGGCAAAGAGGGACGCCTTACGTGCAGGAATACGGGAGATTGTGCGGCTGGAGAAGTTGATCGAACAGATCGAGCGGGAGATTTCGAACCGACTGTTTGAGTTCCAGGAAAAGCTAGAGGAACTGGAGCAGAAACGTTTGGCGATTTTGGCGGATGAGACACTGACGGAGGAGGAACGAGAGCGACTGCTTGCCGAACTCGAGCAGGAGATCGGTCTTATTCGGCAGAAGCATGACGCCGATCTGCAATTGTTGAAGGACAAATGCGAAGAATTGAAGGCACTGTCCATCAGCATAACGGAGGATTTGGATACGTTCAGAGATGAACTCATGAGGAAGCATCAGGATGAGATCAGAGAGCTGGAAGAAATGATGAAAAATGCTACTCCATCGGAATTGGAGATTATCAAAGCAAAAATTACGGCACTGAAGGAAGAGTTTGATGAAAATCTAGCTATGCTGGATAGAGCCAAAGCAAGACCAAAGTTTTACGAAGATGAATTTGGAAGATATTACATCGATGAAACCGGACGGAAGGTTTATCAGAGGGAATCGGGGGCTTCGGAATATATTCTGACTGAGGATGGGCAGTGGAAAAAGATCAAAGATGCTCTGGAAATTCTAACCGATGAAAAGGGTGATTTTTACATCGACAATTTTGGGAGGAAGATATATGTCAGGAAATATTTTGAAGACGAGTTCGGAAAATATTACCTCGACAGTAACGGAAAACGAATTTATTTGGAGCCTGAGCTGGAAGCTGAGGAACTTGATGAAGAGGAAATCGGCGAAGAATCGAAGTCTTCAGAGGAAACCATTTCGGAGAGTGTGACCGAAGCGTCCGATGAAATATCAATGAGTGCTTCCGAACTAAGGCTAGCCGAAAAAATCAAGGAAAAGCGTGCTTCTGATGTTAAATATGTACAAGACACAGTCGGATTGCCACTGAGGAGTGGATTGGCGCTCACCTATCTGGCTCAACCGGATGATCCGATTGAATTTCTCGCTGATTATCTGGAGAAGTACGACAGGGAGCAAAAAGCTGAGGCGGCACGAGTCGAACTTCTTGCAGATTTAAAACGAAAGAGGGAGGAATCAAAGATTGTTGCTGCTGAGGTAAAATTCCCTGAGATCATAGCTTTGGATGTTTTGAAATTCGTTGAATATTGTTACATATTTGCAGGATTCTGTAGATGATATATGTTAATGCTAGCACTATGTGGGTGTCATTACTTTAGAATCAAACAACCAGCAGGGCACACTAGAATATCGGAATTGTTCAGTATTACACCGCATAACACCCTGAGAGACTTTGCTGTGAATTACGCGTTTTTTGCAGTCTGCTCATTGTCATGTAAATAATAAATAATTCCCACTCCGACACCGATTCGGGAGAAAGAACAACTGAATATTTGATACGAAATGGGTTCCTTTTCTGAAGTACGCATTAGCTTTGTTTACAAAGGACAAACCGAAAATGCGCATAACTCGGGGATTCCACCGCATATCTAAACTCTTACCTCCTCATTCTTTGAGATTTGGTTTCCAGATAAATAACAGCAGTGAGATATACATTCCGGAATGTACGGCTCTAAAAATGAAGATTTATTAGGAAACACTCGAAGTCTTTTTTTCGGTTTCTCTACCCTTTCAGAATCTGTTGGGTGTTCTGGTGCGAAGGGATTCTAGCTTGTGCAATGCTTTTATTCTTAAAACAGCAAAAATGGATTCATGAAAATTATTTTTTGACACCGTACCAAAGTTGACCTGATTTTGAATATGGCTTGAAGTCTTGATTCAAGTTTATGCATCTCCTGTGTCAGTTTGGTTGTTCCTGGAATCATGAAGAGACCCTCTAGCAAGAGACCCCTTTTCCAGAATGAAGTCATACCTCAGACCCCTATAGCCAAATTTCTTCGAAAATCCTATCTTTAGGTTTGTTTTACTAAATTGTCATCAATTTAGAAATATTGCAGTAATGATGATGAGTAAACTTGACATTATTTTCTCATCATATTCAACAAAATAAATAGACAATATCAAGTCAATATCAAGCGTAATTATTAATTATTAATACATATTACTCACAAACTATAAAAACATTCAAATCGCTATCCAATCTATCCGCAACTACCTATATATCAAAATACGGTTCAATATTGGTTAGTTAAACTCATAAATCTCCTCGTTCGCGTTCGCGTTCGTACTCCTACTTGAGTCCCTCATCTAAGCTGATAATATTAATCAACTTTTCTTGCATTATCACCTTGACTCATTCCATGGCTGTGATATAGTACGGATTTATTATCCAGTGAAGAATTTGAAAATATTTTAGATCCTAAAACATCTTAGTAAGATCATTGCGTAATGCGTCCAAGTGAGTAACTTATGGTAATATAACATGATTCTGAAGCTTTTGTGATAATTTTAACAAATGCAGAAACTGTGAATATTCAAGTTGAGACCCTGTAACCCAAATTCAAAAAAGCTGAAAATCTTGCTAATCAAGAGCCAATCCTGCGAACTCCAGGGTGTAAAAGTAACCGAGTAAAGATTGTGTCGTTTTTCTTGTACAGGGTTTTCCAACTTTAAATTCCGAAAGTAAATTGAAATAAAACACACTTAGAATTCGAATTTCGATGAAACTTTTATTTCAAATCAAAGTTTGGTTTATGCCATTATGTGTGAAATACAACATCATTCAAATGTCCACCTAGGGCTTCCTCGCACACCTTGATCAGGAACAGGTAATTTTCGATGACCTTTCGGCACATATGGGGCGGTATCTCGGTCATAGCTTCACGAATGTTGTCTTTCAAATGTACAAGAGTTTGCGGAGAGTTGGCACAGACACGGTCTTTCGCATAACCTCACAAAAAACAGTCTAGCGGGTTCAAATCGCATGATCTGGACGGCCAATTGGCATCATCAAAACGCGAAATTATGCGTCCCTCAAATTTCGTTCGCAATATGGCCATGTTCGGTCGTGTTGTGTGGCACGTGGCACCGTTCTGCTGAAACCACATGTCATCCGTATCCATATCTTCAATTTGTGGCAAAAAAATCGGTTAACATGCGGCCATAGCGCTCACCATTCACAGTTACCGTCTCGTCGTCCTCATTTTCAAAGAAATACGGCCCGATGACTCCACCAGACCATAATGCGCACCAAACAGTGACTTTTGGCGGATGCAATGGCCTTTCAACAATCACGTGTGGATTTTCTGAGCCCCATATACGGAAATTTTGGGTGTTCACATAGCCACCGAGCTCGAAATGTGCCTCATCGCTGAAGAAAATTTGATGCAAAAATTCAGCATTTTGCTGCTGTTGTTCGTTCACCCAATCGACGTATGCCCGACGCATTCCATGGTCACCACGCTCTAATTTTTGTACCAGTTGGACTTTATATGGATGTAGAGGCAAGTCCAAATGCAAAATTCGCCACAATGATGTGTTTGACAATTGCTGAGCACGCCGTGGAATCGAAACATTCGGGTCATCCTCCACACTGGCAGCAACAGCAGCAATATTTTCGGCCGAACGCACATTACGATGATGCACAGGTTCCACAATATCTACGGATCAAGTTTGTTCGAATTTACGCATTACATTAGCGATCGTGTGCTCTGTAGGCCGTCCATGACGACCAAAATCCTTCCGTAATGCTCGAAAAACATTTGCCGGTTTTTCATCATTTTTATAGTATAATTTAACAAAATGAACACGTTGTGCGATGCTAAAACGATCCATATTGTAAAATGGCAGACATTCAACTAACGATATGACGCTTTGGTTGACAGCTATGTCAAACGGTTGTCAGCGCAGGGCTGTATACTTTCGGAAGCCCGAAATGGAAAACCCTGTATATTTCTCATAAAGGGTGTGTCACATCAAATTGCATCACGGAAAAAACACTGTAGAAATTCGCCCAGTAGACCGATCCTTTTGAAAATTTTAGACAGTAAAATAAAAACTATTAAACAACTTTTGGCATTTTCTTTTTATTCATACTTCGAGCCCAAGCCCGTATGCTCGCACCTTCCTCTTTACCCCGTCCATAAGGTTCTGTACAACGTCAGGTTGTAGTTTTTTTTTGAACAGAAATCCATTTTCTCTTGAAGTCCGCCTCCGATTTGACAACTTTTGGGTTCTCCCGGAGGGCCTGCTTAATAATCGCCCAATATTTCTCTATTGGGCGAAGCTCCTGCGCGTTGGGCGGGTTTATTTCCTTTGGCACGAAGGTGACCCCGTTGGCTTCGTACCACTCCAACACGTCCTTTGAATAGTGGCACGAAGCGAGATCCGGCCAGAAGATGGTCGGGCCCTCCTGCTGCTTTAATAGTGGTAGTAAGCGCTTCTGTAGGCACTCCTTAAGGTAAACCTGCCCGTTTACCGTGCCGGTCATCACGAAGGGGGCGCTCCGCTTTCGCTAGAGCAGATCGCTTGCCACACCATGTACTTTTTGGCAAACTTGGATAGTTTCTGCTTGCGAATCTCCTCCGGAACGCTGAATTTGTCATCTGCGGAGAAGAATAACAGGCCCGGCAGCTGACGAAAGTCCGCTTTGACGTAGGTTTCGTCGTCCATTACCAGGCAATGCGGCTTCGTCAGCATTTCGGTGTACAGCTTCCGGGCTCGCGTCTTCCCCACCATGTTTTGCCTTTCGTCGCGGTTAGGAGCCTTCTGAACCTTGTATATACGCAGGCCCTCCCGCTGCTTGGTCCGCTGGACGAATGAACTTGACAAATTCAGCTTATTGGCGACATCCCGGACCGAACTTCTCGGATCACGTCTAAACTGCTTAACTACGCGCTTGTGATATTTTTCACTGACGGAGCATCCATTTTTGCCGTTCTTCACCTTCCGGTCGATGGTTAGGTTCTCGAAGTATCGTTTTAGTACTCTGCTGACCGTGGATTGGACGATTCCCAGCATCTTACCGATGTCCCGATGTGACAACTCCGGATTCTCGAAATGAGTGCACAGGATTAATTCACGACGCTCTTTTTCGTTCGACGACATTTTTCAAAATTTACGAAAAATTGACAGTGAAGCATGGCCAACGTGATCTATACACTCTTATCTGATTATAAGCGAAAGCTGAAGATATAATTCCTAAAAATTTAATTTCTACAGCGTTTTTTCCGTGATGCAATTTGATGTGACACACCCTTTAGAGATAATATTTTCTACTAAAATATTAGTCATTCTTATAACAGGGTGGCTATGCAGCATCTTGAAAGTTTCAAATAAGAACTTGCAAGGTGACATCTTGATTTTTGATGTGTTTTGAAATTCCCGGTGTTCCTGGTAATTTTTTTTCGATAAATTCCTAATTTTAAATATACATGCAAACTCGCAAAAATGTAGTACAGGGCGGACTCGATTATATACAGTTTTAGATTTCTTTTCATCCTGTATATAATCGAGTAATTTTTTATACGTTTTCATGCATATATGTTATGCATTCCTTAAAGTCAGAAAACACCTTTCTCACATGAAAAAACTAAATTTATCCAGAATCTCTCAGGAGGTGAGAGACGATCATATTTGATGAAAAAAATCCTTCTACGCATATGTTCGAATTTAGAAAACAACAGAGTTATGGAACTTTTTTTTTTGTTTCGGACTTTGTTGCTTCAAACTGGCTCTAAATAAAAAAAAGAACGCTACGGAAGACAATTCTGTTGCTTCTATTTGAAAGATGAGACAATTCAGTAAAGGATATAGCAGTGTAACATCTAAATTAGTGGATTTAAATAACATTTCGGAAGTGAAAACCTAAAATTTTATCCTTAAATTTCATATGAAACTTGATTGTTCCTATCAATCAAACTAAAGCTCTCTAACCTCTCTACAATTTGTTCTTTGGCACCCAACTTCTATCTTTCTTAATTTCGCTGCAATATCGGTGTAAACAATTCCTGGTGAAAATTCTAGCAAAATCTTCAAGAATCACGATTCTTACCCCACTGTACATGTAATAGCCACCTCAATTTCACTTTAACGTTGAAAGGTTACGTTTATGCTTGAATTAAGTGAAATAAGATATGTAAAAAATGCAGCATCTTATTTTCAGAAAAAGCGTAACTTATCTTCCAGCAATTTATCTTCAACAGCCTCTGCAGCTACTCTCAAGATACTGTTTCGACACGACAAGTGTAAATCGTTTGCGACACTGTTCGGCGAGGAGCGGTTTGAATGCGCGACAACGGATGAGTAATTTTCGAGATAAAAACGAGAGATAACGAGAGATAACTGCCATACAAACGAAACACAAATTTCTACATAACTCGAGAATTAATCAAACAAATGAAACGAAATTTAGCATGTGTAGGTTTTAGGGTGCAATAAATGTTTCTATGGTGGTTAGACACTCCTCTCTCTCTCTCTCTCTAAAGAAAGGGGAGAGGGTGCTGAACAACTTATGAGAACTAATCAAACAAACATAGCATATAGAGGTTTTAGGGATCGATAAACGTTTCTATGATAGTTCGACAGTCCTCCCCCCTCTCTAAAGGGGAGCTCCCATACAAATGAAACACAAATTTCTGCATAACTCGAGAACTAATCAAGCAAATGGAGCCGAATTTGGCATGTGAAGGTTCTAGGGGGCACGATACGTTTATATGGTAAATAGACACTCCTCCCCTCTCTTTGATAGGGAGGGGAGTTTTGGTAGAAGTACCAGGAATTTTATAGTTAAAGGTACATTCAACGGGGTCGATTAGAAGATCAATCAATGAAAATGTTCTGCGATTGGACCCATGAGCTTGCGCTTAGTAAGAAAACGTGAATTTTTGAAGGTATTGATAACAAAAAACAAATTTTGGGCGGGACGAAGTTTTCCGGGTCAGCTAGATGAAAATAAAAATTAGGTGGACAATCGAGCTGTGATAATTGCTACGCACTATTGAATGCTGATACAAAGGCGATTTAGATATTCAAATGCGGCTGTTTGAATCTAGTCTATTGGCTACTTGGACATTTGTCCGCATGATTTATTGCCCGTCTTGTTTTGGGGATTTAATTCGGTCCGGTCTCACTTAACACCGACCAGTTGCTTGCCAACAACGAATTTCGAGCACAGGAGAATAGAGAATAGCAGAAAAATACCAAATAGAAAAAAATAGAGGTGAATCTTAAATTTTGTTTGAATTAATATTTGAAATAATAAATAAGCAAATTCAATGCACCCATAGCAGAATGGTTAGTGTCTCACATTATCATGCCGGGTGTTCGGGTTCGATTCCCGTTCTGGCCGAGGGATTTTTCATCAGAGAAATTTCCTTCGACTTGCACTGTAGTCACGCGTATTCTAGAGCTTGCCCCTCGGAAAACATTCAAGGCGTGTTATTTGGCTTAAGAAATCTCAATTAAGTATTGATAAATGACGCTAGTTAATGCATACGTTGAAACGGTAAAATTTCCACAGGGAATGTTAACACGCCATTCAAGAAGAAATAAGCAAATTGAACAAAATAATTTAATTGTGCTACATCAACAATGCGTTCGTGTCTTGAAAACCACCCTCTATAATGGTTTGTAATTGACACTTTATTTGGATAGAATAATCAGTATTCATAGAAACATTAATTGACTCAATCAATCATCAAACGTCTAGCGACAAACGACAAATTGGTTATGGGATGCATTATTTCTCTTAAACATTATTCGTAAAGGGTGTGTCACATCAAATTGCATCACGGAAAAAACGCTGTTGAAATTTAATTTTTAGGAATTATATCTTCAGCTTTCGCTTATAATCGGATAAGAGTGTATAGATCACGTTGGCCATGCTTCGCTGTCAATTTTTCGTAAATTTGGAAAAATGTCGTCGAACGAAAAAGAGCGTTGTGAATTAATCCTGTGCACTCATTTCGAGAATCCGGAGTTGTCACATCGGGACATCGGTAAGATGCTGGGAATCGTCTAATCCACGGTCAGCAGAGTACTAAAACGATACTTCGAGAACCTAACCATCGACCGGAAGGTGAAGAACGGCAAAAATGGATGCTCCGTCAGTGAAAAAGATCACAAGCGCGTAGTTAAGCAGTTTAGACGTGATCCGAGAAGTTCGGTCCGGGATGTCGCCAATAAGCTGAATTTGTCAAGTTCATTCGTCCAGCGGACCAAGCAGCGGGAGGGCCTACGAACATACAAGGTTCAGAAGGCTCCTAACCGCGACGAAAGGCAAAACATGGTGGGGAAGACGCGAGCCCGGAAGCTGTACACCGAAATGCTGACGAAGCCGCATTGCCTGGTAATGGACGACGAAACCTACGTCAAAGCGGACTTTCGTCAGCTGCCGGGCCTGTTGTTCTTCTCCGCAGAGGACAAATTCAGCGTTCCGGAGGAGATTCGCAAGCAGAAACTATCCAAGTTTGCCAAAAAGTACATGGTGTGGCAAGCGATCTGCTCTTGCGGAAAGCGGAGCGCCCCCTTCATGATGACCGGCACGGTAAACGGGCAGGTTTACCTTAAGGAGTGCCTACAGAAGCGCTTATTAGCACTATTGAAGCAGCACGAGGGCCCGACCATCTTCTGGCCGGATCTCGCTTCGTGCCACTATTCAAAGGACGTGTTGGAGCGGTACGAAGCCAACGGGGTCACCTTCGTGCCAAAGGAAATGAACCCGCCCAACGCGCCGGAGCTTCGCCCAATAGAGAAATATTGGGCGATTATGAAGCAGGCCCTCCGGAAGAACCCAAAAGTTGTCAAATCGGAGGCGGACTTCAAGAGAAAATGGATTTCTGTTCAAAAAAAACTACAACCTGACGTTGTACAGAACCTTATGGACGGGGTAAAGAGGAAGGTGCGAGCATACGGGCTTGGGCTCGAAGCATGAATAAAAAGAAAATGCCAAAAGTTGTTTAATAGTTTTTATTTTACTGTCTAAAATTTTCAAAAGGATCGCTCTACTGGGCGAATTTCTACAGCGTTTTTTCCGTGATGCAATTTGATGTGACACACCCTTTAAGACAACACTCGCTAATCTTGGTGTAGGCGTTATTTTTTTATCGTGTCGAGCCAAAGCCCGAAGAGGAAAGTATAATCTTCACTCAACGCCCACCCAATTCAGCATTATTATTATTCGCCACAATTCGGCACCGCTGCAGATTGTTTCTCTGCAGGAACTCTTATTGATTATCGTCCATTCAAACAGCACCGTATTCACCTACGTGCGGTGCCTTCCAATGGGTCCCTTGTGACAAATTGTGTAGCAAAAGTTCGGTCGGTCCTTCCACTCGATTTCTTTCTCATCGTTATTTATTTTGCAAATTTTGCTCTGACTGCTGATGCCACTCCGGTTGTTGTGGTTCCGTCTCACTCGTGATGAGGGGTTTCTTTGCCAAGACTTTTCCAAGACGTGTTGGTTCCGGAAGCCAATTTATAACCATCTCGGAGAGACTTTACGACCCGTCGGATGTCATCACTCGTGATAATAAATGGCGGCACCTGTAGCAGCCGACGAACCTGTGAGATATGCTCCGCCGGTGTCTGTTGCGATAGAAAAATTGGCAATGATAGAAAATGTATTACCATATCGATTTGTAAAATAGAAGAAAACTCACAACAGCTTAAAGAGTTTGTTGTCGCTCTGAATACAAAACTCAATGATTCTTTCAGATAAAAACCATTGCCTTTTTTCTATCTCCTGTAAATGGGAAAAATGCCTCAAATTAAAGGGTGCGAGATTCCGATGTAACCAACAACCATTAGGAACCAACCAGAATTTACTCAGGCCCATTAACCTCATCAAACATTCCTCTGTGCTATCGCCATCTTGTCTTTCTTCGGAAGCACTGCTCCGATGTTCCCTGCGGACAAACTGCTCCGGTTGTGGTTGGGGTGATACGTTCTACTCGAGAAATGAGAACGGTTCGATTTTTCCCGAACTGAGGGTATTTATTTATTCATTTGGCGTCGATGGCAACTGGTTTGTTTTGGCCTGATCGTAACCGGGCAGGAATCGAACCAGAACAACTCACTTCACTGTGCCCTGGTTTCTCGGCACTGATAGGATGTATTTATTGGAAGTATAGTTTCCCTTACCATTGGTTCAATGAACTAGTACTGTGTTAAATTCTCACGCTGCTCGAAAGTCTCACGGCGAACAGTTGGACAGAATGAGCTCCTGAATATTAAACAGGAGAGGAATAAGGAAGCAATTTCATTTCATTTCATTCAGCTTTCGATAGAATAAACTAATTCCGTGATGCTCCGTGATTCACGATGCTCATTTATAGTGTTTTGTTTTATCAATTCCCTTCAATCTAGCGATATAGATAAACGAATTTAAACAGCTATTTATATCGCACTGATTGCTATCCAACCGGTGTCTGGTCAAGAGCAGGCTGGATAAATTGAGAGTGAAACGCTTCAATTACGGCATAATCAACGTACTCAACTCCCACTTGCAGGCAGCAAGGACGATAAGGATGATATGTACATGTAGCTGAAACGACGAGCTATCAACATTATCATTGACAAAATAGGATGCGATGGCTAGGATGCGAAACATATAATAATTCGAAAGACGGGCACGCATCGCCTATCAAACGAAAATCTTATGAGAGGCGGAATTATGGCCATCAGCAGTAGCTTCCCGCAGCACAGTCTAGACTACACGACATAAGGCGAAATCACATATCAATTATGTTTTTATTGCCAGGATATCCTCGCGGTTAGACATTTCAGATACGATGCTCTTTATCATTTCAACCAGAACTTCTCGAGTAAGAATATACCGATTGAACGTTTTACTAAACTCATTTTCATTTATTTTTGCAGAATTAATTTTCTCCAGTGTTTATTTTTTTTGGAGCATGGAAAAGCCCATTTTAGTTTGCTATAAGCTTTTTTCTAAAATGGGAAACATTCGTTTGTTGTTATACGCTGCGAGAACGAGAGAATTCTGCTTCGGTTGGTACTTCATGATACACATGAAACATGTGAACTAAAACGTCATGATCACTTTCGATGCTACAAGTTTGAATTCTTCTTCGTTTTTCATTAGTTATATATAAAACTTACCTATATGTCTTGAAGCAGTTTGGATGATTCATACTCGGTTGCCATAAATGAGCCCGACTATAGACTACAGACTACATCAACGAACAGATACTCAGGGAAGGATAGTCAAATTATATTTACATTTTCAGTATTGTTATCCCTTGTGTTTTCTCACTCTTCCTAGTTTTTGGCTCGTCTCCATACTCTACTTCTTTAGAGCGAAATTAATTATGTCTCGCTGGCGCCGAAAATATGTTTACTCACTTTAACTCACGTTTGTATGTCGCAAACAAAGTTGACTTCCGCTTGTCAGGTAGTATGACCACCGACAACAGTATCCCACTTGCAATGTAATTCACCTTCATGTTGACCATAAAGTGCTACTAACAACACTGATCCAGTGAGAATAATTTTTATTTGTTTTTCCCTTTTCCCCTCATTCGTCGTCACTGCTGGAAATGTTTCTGATGACGATGGCAATGTACTCTGTCCAACTTCTATAAGACCACCCTGATTATAGTTCGTTGCAACACAAACAATTATAATTTCAACAAAATACATTCATACATTGTTGAATGTTTCGAATAAAGCATATTAACGTCAATTTCGTTCAAAACAGTTTTTTGTTTATTTATTGTGATTAAATATGATAATTCCAGCTGACCAATTTCTATAAAACCATTTCAACATTTATAAGTATTATCAATGAAAAATCCAAGACGATCGGCTGATTTACATGTCAATAATTGGCAACCTTGCCATTTCGGCTTATTAGCCGGGGTTTAATGTTCAGCGGAATATGGTAAATACAACACGAATTTTCCAGGTTATTACCTTCCCTCAGTTTTCCCTCAGTGTAGATTCTGCGTACAAGGATCCCCCTGAGATCATTCAAGTCTGGAAAGCGAGCAGACCTGTCCAAAAAATTAAGTCTTTGGTCCGTAATCCATTGCTCAGTTTCCTTGCTGGTATGAATAGTAGCATTGTTTTGCTGGAACGTGAATTTTTTGTGACGATATCCACGCAAAACCGGAAGGAGAGAGGATTCCAGAACACGTACGTAATCCTTGAATGATGTGAAAGCTATCTTGAGCTTTTCGGTTGCGCAGAATCCCGCCCAAACCATGCACGAGCCTCCACCAAAATTCCTGGTTGAAGAATACTGTTCCTTCCTCCGTAAATCACGCCAGTACCCGTTGAAACCATCAAGACCATCCTAGTTGAACTTTTTTTCGTCAGTGAAGATAACCTATACATTGAAGAATTTTCCGTTATGTTATATAGCAAAATGTACTTTTTTGGAAACATTCTTTGTCACAACATACCATGTCCCACTGTTCGTTCATGAGAGCTTTGGCAAAACTCAGACGTCTTCTGATGTGAGATGGTGTAAGATGAGGAATTTTAACCTTTTAAGCCCTCTTTATGTGAGGACGAATTGACGAATTGACACCGGAGTAACATTGAAATTGAAATATTGCTTTATTTGCATAAGCGATTCTGAGGTATTCGAAGCTGTTCTAGCTATTTTCCGCTTATCCCGGTTAGAGAGTTTCGATTTACGTGGAGCTCTCTTCTTCTTACCGTATCCTTGAGGATTCGTCAAATAATTGAGCACTACTTGATGTGACCGTCCAATCCGACGAGTAATTTTTCTGATACCAACATTTTCTTAGTGAAATGCATCGATTTGTCTTTCTTCTCTCTCCGTGAGCAATCTGGAATCTGGAAGGGGAACTTCGGCATTTTCCAGATTCATTGATCAAAACAACTAAAACAATGAAGGGTGTGGCTGGTCTTATAGAAACATGACACTTGAAAAATACAAAAACATTCGTTTACGCTCAGCGCTTGCACACACACATATGAAAATCATGCAATACCTACACACTAGAATATAAATTGAAGCATTGTTTGTTTGCAATGACCCAAATATTCATGACAGTTCATGACTCAGCAAGATATAGAAGTTGACAGAGTGTATCATTCATGGCTTTGTACTCGTCTGTGCAGCGATGATTCACGGTAGGTAGAAAGAGATGATGTGCGCAGTTCAAAGCTGTATACATTACATACTAGAAAATTGAGCTCTTTTGGGACTAGTAGCAGCGTATTCGTGGTTTGTCCCACGCGCAAATGTCGCAAAAAGAAATTTTAATCTCTCCTATGGTCCGTGAAAAGGAGAAAAAAAAAGTCACAGGAGAGTTGTGTCCGAGAGAAACGGCTGCATAGTTGACGTAGGATTCCGTTAGGCTGTTGCAAACTACTTTTGGATATGTTTGAATAATTACACCGTTAAAATCTTTGATTCTGTTTGGTTGGTAGGTATTGTTTGTTCACTCCACCAGTGTTTACAACCAAGTGGTGATGACAGAAGGATGGTAATTAGTCGTTGAATGGTGCGTATCACGACAGATGTCAGATGGCTGATGTCAAATTTCCAAAACCGACCATGTACATTTTGTTTATTGGCCCAAATTGACATGAATTTAGAATTTCCAAATCGATGCCAAATTAATTATATAGCATAATTCGTCGAGATCTGGTGTTATCCCTTGAACAAATTTTTAGCTGAAAATGGGCCTTCTGGGACTGAGTGGCAATGAATGTTTGGAAAAAAAATTATCATCGAATTTATAGTACCGACGATGTACACTTTGTTTATTGACCCAAAAAAAGTCCTGTGCAAAATTTCAGCTCAATCGGATATGTTTTAGTGGTGTCTCAGAACGCTCAAAGTACATGAACTCGGGGTTTGAAAAAGCATTTGATGTCAAATGTCTTCAAACTGCATGAAACATCGAGATCCACTGTAACCAAAAAATAAAGTTTTAATTGATATTCGACCTTCTGGCCAGTGTGGCAGATGGGGCGTGTGGATAACGCTTGACATTTCACAGTTATACAATTGCTTATCTCATTAAAATTAACATTCTTTTCATTGTGACAGATGCGTAGAAATAATTCCTGTCAATTGATGCAAACATCTTTCTAATCTACTAAGAAATGTTCGAGTTATATGCATTCGAAATCTTTCATTTCTACTGCATGTTTATTTCATCCCCATATACTCCGGTTAGACGTAGTCCTACGTCAAAAAATATGCAATACCTGGAGTGCGAGAATTTTATTTCACACTAGCTGGCTCGGCGAACGTTATCCCGCCCAAAATTGATCAAAATATGAACTCTTTCGAACATTCACGTTTTCTTACTAAGCGAATGTTCATGGATTCAATAGCAGAATTATTCATCGATTGATATTCCAATTGACTCTTCACAATTTCCTTTTACTATAATTTCCCAATTACTTCTAAAAACTCTTCTTTAAAATCTAAGTTTATTTTCAAATAAAACTTTTGCTCAAGACTCTTTATTCATTTGTAAATAATAGGTTTCTCCGATACATGGAATACACGTTGGTTAAAATCTCTAAATTTTAAATATAACATAAAATTTGGTATTTTGGTACATTTATTTATGTTATGAAGGGCGAATGAATGTTTTCCTTACTGCCATTTTCGCTTCAAACCAATGCAACACGAAACAGACTGCTTCAATCTGAATTTCGATTTGACCAAGGCGCGTAGAAGCATATCCTAAGGTGGGCCAACTTGCTAAAACCACTCTTCAGCCATCTTGGAAGTCTACTGTGTGTTGTTTGTAAACAAAACACAATACGCTTGTGCCCAAGCTCGCTCGTGATCAGTCTATCTCTTTCACGCTTAAAGGAAAAAAATCCCCTTCTGCTTTCTTCCGTACTGTTTTTTAATATACCGCTCCCCTAACCAACTTAGTGACGAAACGGCCTCACCTAGTACCATAGACCCGTCTTGGATTTGACTAACAACGCCCACTACGATCTCACAGCAGAACATATGGTATATCATTTTTACATTTTCCTTCAATGTTCCTTTTTTTTCTGGCCGTACAAACATTCCTTGGGTGAAGACGAACGCAACAAAACAGACAGCCAAAATCAG
Source organism: Toxorhynchites rutilus septentrionalis (assembly GCF_029784135.1). NCBI lineage: Eukaryota > Metazoa > Arthropoda > Insecta > Diptera > Culicidae > Toxorhynchites > Toxorhynchites rutilus. The sequence goes on from NC_073746.1 coordinate 7,176,463, forward strand.
AAGATCCGTTTTCGATACGCGAATAAACAATATTGAATAAAAAATTATAGGAGGTTGTGTTCAAGAAACGACCGCATTGTTGACGTAGAACTACGCTGTAGTTTAATTCACGTCGCTTGTTTAAAACTGCGGATATTATTTTATTATGCTACGAAAATTTTTGAATAACCATTCTACCAGTATGGTCGCCCTGAAATGTTTTTTTTTATTGTAGAATCATTTGACGATAATTGTTTGATGATTCATTCTTGTGCAATATATGCTCGAGATAAGCGCAGCTGTCATCCTTAGTGGAGAAAGTTTTGCTACTGGCAAGCGAAAACAAGTCACATACAAAGTTTTAGAACGATATTAAATTTCTTGGTGTTTAAATAAACTAAATAAACTCTATCTGTTAATCTTAACAATCTCGAAAAAAGTAGCACTGCTTCATTATGGCAAACGAGCCCAAATAAATTAATAACTTAACACTAACCCTACCGATATTCATGTATACCTATTCCTACCACAGCGGGTCAAATGACCCTTCTTTGAAATATTACTATGTGAAGCTCCAAATATATTATTTCGCACAATTTGATAAGGAGTAAATATTGCAGAATACACTGATTATTTTTTTAAGAAAAGTAGTAAAGACAAATGACGACGAGGTAATGTTACTTGTATAGCAATTTTGAAAAAAATAATCAAAAGGGGTCATTTGACCCCACCGTGGTACGTTTAGTGTTAATATAACTTATTGCATAACTTGGTTTTCCTCAAATATTTTTTTGGTGCAAAACCTCAACACATGCTTCACCATAGCGTCAATTAAATGCATTGATGACAGAAAACAAACAATGTTAACTGCTTGGAAAAAGACTGAATATTTGCCTCAGCAGAGATTCATTACCAATACCCCAGCGTAAATATTTCCCTCCCGCTATCTCCCCTCCTTGTTTATATTTATCATTACGACTGTATAATTTGTAACACCAAACAATCGTCATTTATAGCATAAAAAAATTAGGCGATTGTTGCATCGTTGTCAATGCACACGGGAGCAGATAAGCGTAGCGAAGATGCATTATTTTTACGTACGGTTATGAAGCACGCACGTACGCACACTAATATCCATATATCGATGGGTTGAAGCAACTAAATATACACACACTTATCTCCGTTATGCGCTCTGCTCAACAGAAGCCCTTTCTGTTAATATTGCCAATCTACATTAGCTTAGCTATCATCCTCTGCGGAGAGAGTTTTCCTACGGTCATGCGAAACTGAATCACTGACAAAATTCCAGAACATTTAATTTCTTGGTGAGCTGACGAAAGATTGATGATTTCCCCACACAATTGTGTAGCTCAGAACATTAATGCAATGGCGTCAGTTTGATGCAATGATTGCAATGCCAGAGACTCAGCGAGTGAGTGATTTGGTCGCGCCCACAGCTCAATCTGAAACGAAAACATGTGATGACGCAAAACAAGGAAGAACAAGCGATATTCATTGCTTCGAATACAGAACGATACTGAAAGTTTGTCTTCCTTCCTTGCTTGAGACTTTAAACTTCTTCAGTTCATTGCCTTCAAAAAGGCATTTGGAAAACTTTACTTTATCCATCATATTACTCCTCCACCCCCAGTGCCTTGAGAAAGGCATTGCTGTTCAGTCGATTTCCTTACGAAGAATTTTGCGAAAGTTTGCCTCCTCTTCTTTTTTTTTTTTTGACTTTAAGAGCGTTTAAACTTTTCAGTTCATTCACCTCTAGAAAGTTTGCCTCAGCGAGATCCACTGTTTATAGTCTAGGCAAATATTCCCCTTCGTTCTTCTTCTTTTCCTATGTTCACTGAGACTTTACATCTTACGATTTTCCCTTCGTTGCTCGTCGATAAGTTGCTCGTTATTATGCTCTGTTCGGGAAAGCACTCAAATGGACAGAACAAATGTGTGAGGAAATGGGAATTCTTTCAGTTTTCATCAATTTAAACCACATACATACTATGGGATTGTAATTTAAGGCATATCAAGCAAATCTTAGGGAATTTCCGATTCGCACCCTTAACAACAAAAATGACCGTCATTTTGGCAATTTTTCGAATTTGGAGAATTCTTTTTTTCAATGTTGCACTTACTTACTCCCCGCTCGCAGCTGTGATTTCATTTCATTCCATCAGTGAAAATAAACTCTACTCTATACTCCTTTTTCCCTTGTCATTCCCGACAGGTAAAGAATCCATGCTCGCTCGATGTTCGCCACCAACGATGTTGCTCTGATGACCACCAAACGAGAAGTGGTGTGGGTTCAAATCGTGGATGGCAGAAACGAATGTATTAGTTGCTCGTTATTGACGATACGGGTACGGAAAGCACACAAATCGGCAGAACAAATGTATGAGAAAATGGGAATGCTTCCAGTTTTCATTAATTTAAAACGTTTAAGGATTAGGAAATTGTAATGTATAGCATATCAACCAAATCTTAGAGAATTACCAATTCGATTGGTATGCAAATCATCAGAATCCGTTTGCTGTGAAAATAGTTATTAACGTTAATTTTGTTTCATAAAAACGTAACCAGTTTTCTGATTTGGCATCCTTCCTGAAAGACGTAGTTCTACGTCAAAAAAATCACGAAAATTCATTATTTTTCGACCTTCTAGACAGGGGTTATGAATGTTGTACACTACTGAAAATGACACCTCTATCGGACATCTCTATCATCTTCATCTGAAAATGACACCTCTATATGTCTATATGACAATCGTGCCCAGTAAAATGGACATTCACATAACAATCACACAATCACACAATAACAATCACAGATTCGCAAAAATCGATAGTAAGATGATCAGTTGACACGTTGAGCCCCGCGTCGGTCGCTAGGGACTGATGTTGAGCTTTTCGTTAGAAAACCTAGATCACTGGGACTGACTGTTATAGAATAAGGAAATAGAGAAAAAATGGGTTGTTTTCGGATGTTTTACCATGTATTACAACTTCATAGTCGAATTTCCGGCTATTTTCTTTTTATACAATAAATCTTTGGGAGCGAGGACTGAAACTGACACTTTGCAAATGCTTTTGAATCGGTTTGAATGAGAAGTGTGGCATGAACAATTCGGGCCTTAACGTGTTAACAGCCAGGAAGACGCTTTTTGAGCGCAGAAAGAAATAAATGGTACATGTGTAATTTTTATTTTCTTGGATCGGCGAAATTGTTATTTAAATCATGCACAACAGACAAACGTTACGCCTGTGGAAAATACTTAATTCCTTTAGGCAAATGCGTGTGCAAAGTTTCGTTCAAATCGGAGTCACTAAGATTTTGCTGCACCGTTATTTGGCGTGAAAATGCTCTCGTAACAAGACTAAACAAAGCTAATCGCAGCAGGTACAAATGGAGGTTCTGCGACCCATGTTGGTCTGCTTCAAACGGATAAAGGGTGTGTCACATCAAATTGCATCACGGAAAAAACGCTGTAGAAATTCGCCCAGTAGACCGATCCTTTTGAAAATTTTAGACAGTAAAATAAAAACTATTAAACAACTTTTGGCATTTTCTTTTTATTCATACTTCGAGCCTAAGCCCGTATGCTCGCACCTTCCTCTTTACCCCGTCCATAAGGTTCTGTACAACGTCAGGTTGTAGTTTTTTTTTAACAGAAATCCATTTTCTCTTGAAGTCCGCCTCCGATTTGACAACTTTTGGGTTCTTCTGGAGGGCCTGCTTCATAATCGCCCAATATTTCTCTATTGGGCGAAGCTCCGGCGCGTTGGGCGGGTTCATTTCCTTTGGCACGAAGGTGACCCCGTTGGCTTCGTACCACTTCAACACGTCCTTTGAATAGTGGTACGAAGCGAGATCCGGTCAGAAGATGGTCGGGCCCTCGTGCTGCTTCAATAGTGGTAGTAAGCGCTTCTGTAGGCACTCCTTCAGGTAAACCTGCCCGTTTACCGTGCCGGTCATCACGAAGGGGGCGCTCCGCTTTCCGCAAGAGCAGATCGCTTGCCACACCATGTACTTTTTGGCAAACTTGGATAGTTTCTGCTTGCGAATCTCCTCCGGAACGCTGAATTTGTCCTCTGCGGAGAAGAACAACAGGCCCGGCAGCTGACGAAAGTCCGCTTTGAAGTAGGTTTCGTCGTCCATTACCAGGCAATGCGGCTTCGTCAGCATTTCGGTGTACAGCTTCCGGGCTCGCGTCTTCCCCACCATGTTTTGCCTTTCATCGCGGTTAGGAGCCTTCTGAACCTTGTATGTACGCAGGCCCTCCCGCTGCTTGGTCCGCTGGACGAATGAACTTGACAAATTCAGCTTATTGGCGACATCCCGGACCGAACTTCTCGGATCACGTCTAAACTGCTTAACTACGCGCTTGTGATCTTTTTCACTGACGGAGCATCCATTTTTGCCGTTCTTCACCTTCCGGTCGATGGTTTGGTTCTCGAAGTATCGTTTTAGTACTCTGCTGACCGTGGATTGGACGATTCCCAGCATCTTACCGATGTCCCGATGTGACAACTCCGGATTCTCGAAATGAGTGCACAGGATTAATTCACGACGCTCTTTTTCGTTCGACGACATTTTTCCAAATTTACGAAAAATTGACAGTGAAGCATGGCCAACGTGATCTATACACTCTTATCTGATTATAAGCGAAAGCTGAAGATATAATTCCTAAAAATTAAATTTCTACAGCGTTTTTTCCGTGATGCAATTTGATGTGACACACCCTTTATTTTGTGGTTTGTTTGGTGGTGAAGCGAAGGAATTAAGCTGGTAAAACAATCATGACAAAGGAATACTGTGAGCAGCTTATCGAACATAGTTGAGCATTTAGAGGGAAGTGATTGGTTTTGACCACCTGAAAAGGTGCCGTGTTTCATTCCAACAACATCATTCCTTATGTCACCGACCGGACGCAGGGCAAATAGTGATGGAGTTATAATGGGAAATCCTCTGGTGCACATCTCATCGTACATCGTGCAGATTTTGCTCTCTGAAATTTCCATGTGCTCCCTCATGAATACCATAGTTTGAATGAATGACAAGAAGACCTTTCTGTGGGTAGAAAAGCCTTCGTAATTTATACGCAAAGGGATTCCCATAAGTTTATGGATCGTGCGTGTGTTTGTTAGGATCAATTTATGAACATGAATAAAATTATTGCTCCACTGATATCGAGAAAGTAGATTCTTCTGAAGTTTCATAATTTTTTTTTGTTGCAGCAACGCAACGAAAGTATGAAAATGATAAAGTTTCACACGGTTGCAGCCCTATTTCAATTTACCGGAAAATGTTCTCTATGTGCACACACCTTGCTTTGGGTGAAACCATCTCGACGCAATAAAAGTGGTACCATCTGGAGCGGTTGTTTTCTGGCAACGGATGCCAATTTTCACTAGCATACACAGACACGAACCAGGCGGAGCCCCACAAAACAACATATTTGTGGTCGGAGAAAGTCGTCTTTATTAGCGTAACTTAAGCGCGTCCACCAGCGCCAAGACAAAAAAATAATGGCGTACTTTTGGAATTTTTGGATCGTGGGGTCGTTGACAATAAATATAAGGAATGTAGTACCCACCTTGAAACATATTGCTCGCGTTGAAATTTCCTCCCCCATGTTATGGTTCAGCGAAAATGGATGCTGTCTGTCTGCTATATTGGGGGGGCATGATCTGCTTTCGGTCGAAATGTTTAATTAGTAAAGTTTTATTATCGGGAATAGAAAATGGAGTCAAGCCTCGGTGGTCCTGTCTGAATTTTTCTAGAAGAATCTAATGTTTCGTAGAATAGTACTTTTATCGGATCCGAGAGCAGCTCACACTCATATTCAGATGTTTTTGGTAGCAATCGATTTCCAATTGCAACACAACTGAAAGCTGAGTTTTCCATGCCAAAAAGGACTTTCACAAACACTAAGACTTTGTGGCATGCTTTTTTTGCTTGTCAACGACAAATATTAGTGCCACCGTTTAAAATTGCTGGAGGAGGATATTTTAATTCAATTAAAACCTATTCTGATTAAAGCGAGAAAAAAAAACAAACGAAAGGGTAAACCTGTCTCGCGGCATTTGCGCACCTTTTTAATACCCCTTCCTAATAAAACAACAATTCCCAAAGTTGGGACCGTCGTCACTTCATCGGTAATCATTAGGAAAAGGAGAGCCAATAACGAAAGGATTCCGCTGGTGCAATCAATATCATCAATATGAGGGCGGATGTAATCTGTTTGAATGAATCCCCTCCGCTTAGTCCAATCATAATATCCCCCAAAATACCTTTTTGGGGCGCCCGAATAATCACTGTTGATTTCGGTCTTCCCTCGGGTCTTCCTGTTGTAGGAAAACGGTCCTCGGGATTACTCGCTTGTTTTGGGCTAAGTTGCTGTAAACATGCCAGAAGGGGAAAGGATAGACGGAAAGCAACAAGATTATTGCGCCTCTGTAACTAACCATGCTTTAACTGTGACTAAAATTCTCGGATTCAGGTGAGGATTTTTTGCTTGAGAGTTAGTGTAAATGCGAGTAAAATGTATAGTAATTTGCCTATTGGATTATTCTTCTTGATGGTTCAAGGTTCAAGTCACAGTCCCCACCGAAGTTAGGCCATGGTGGTCTATTTGTATTTTTACACCACATAATTTCAGCATTCGTCCTGGGGTGTAAGTTTTAAATTTCGAAAGCGATGGTGTTGCAATAGGGGTGCACGGGTTTGAGCGTGAGAACCTCTTCACCGACTGAGCAAAGTTGTATGACAATCCCTTTCGAAAGATAAAAAAAAGATCATTGACCCAAAAACTTTTTTCTATAGCTCAAAAACTGCATAGAAATCAAGCTATTGAACTCGCAAAAATCTCTAAATGTGCTTGAAAGTCCATAGAAGTCATGTTTGATAAGTGGATCAGTGCAAAATTTTTCGCCTCGGATTGCATTCTCAGAATATGCGCGAAGTAAACCTAGTGCAGAGCTTGCACTGGCGGACAGAAGCAAAGCAGAAGAAAAATATAAAAGAGGAAATACTACGTCGACTTTCATACCGCCAGGTGGAGATCGATTGTGTATGATTGAATCATACATACGAGTTGTTGATTTTATTCGTTACCAAAGAAATAACGGTGAGGGGGAACAAATACATAAATGCCACGGGCCGCACTTTGTCTAGATAAGAATTTTCTCGGTGCGTACTGAGTGCGCTACGTGCATCGTAATAAGGACACAAATCTCACACCTTCAACAGTTTCTGAGCAATTGCACACCAAATCAGCCAGCCGCTGCCCCAACTTCCTCCGACTCTTTTTCAAACTTTGTACATACTTTGTACAGTTTCCTAGAATTACAATTTTCATTATCATAGGACTAGATTTTATAACAACTGATTCTTTGCAGACACAATAACATTTTTGTTTCGAAAAATCGTCACCCAGATAGCTGATTAAAATATTATATGCAGAAAAGTTGTTGGAAAATTAATGAACAATTTAGGAAAAATATTTTTTTTTGACACCATTCATTTTAAGTATTCAACATCCTTTAAAACACATACTCAAAAATTGAGTTCAATATTAAAAACATTTATGAGAAATTTTTTAATTATTATTTTTATGTTCACCCGTGGCCGAGTGGTTAGCGTCATAACTAACATGCCGGGTGTTCGGGTTCGATTCCCGTTCTGGCCGGGGATTTTTCGTCAGAGAAATTCCTTCGACTTGCACTGTGGTCACCCTCGGAATACATTCAAGGCGTGTTATTTGGCTTAAGAAATCTCAAATAAGTATTAATAAATGACGCTAGTTAAAGCATACGTTGAGACGGCAAAAGTTCCACGTTAACGCCATTCAAAAAGATGAGAGAGGGCCTTGTCAAAATCGGAGTGTTTTTGGAGCTTTGGGAATGCAATTTTGCTCAGAGATACTAAAAAACAGTTTGGATATTCAGTAAGTTCAGGTTTTCAGTGCTGCTTTAGACAGCGAGCAATCAACAGTACATATCAATTCTGAAAATTGATTTTAAAAATTTGCTTAAATTGGCATTTTATTGCTTCGCGAAATGTTCGCGTCCCTCGCTCAATGAAAGCATTCATCCATCGGGTCTTGTCTGTGCTACCAAAAGTTTATATAAAGAGTTTTATTCTTGAACATGTTTGCTTCTTGCCGGTTATAATTTCTAGATCCTACATTACGATGCGGTCGTGTCTTGGACACCACCATTTGCTTTTATTTTTTTTGGCTCGCAATTACATTACCAAAACGTGTTTGAGGCCCCACTGGAAAAAGTTTGTGTACCGCATTTTGCTTTATGCTTAAAAAAAAAATTTTCGCGGCTTTTCCCCCATGCGCTATTTGTTAAATATTTTTTCCCGATCCCAGTAAGATTATCTTTCTGCAGAAATAGTTGTGACTTTCGATTACTGCTACTCACAACGAAAAGACGAAGGTATCGAAAATTTAGAAAACGTGTTACCGAAATGCATTACAGTTCGTCGCACCTTCCATCAGAACCCCTTGACAACAATAAACAATACAAGAGATTCGGACCATTGTTGAATTCATCATATATTGATAACCATTGCGAGAAAGTGAATTAAATACGCGAATTTGTACCAATTTAAATTATTTTGTGATCATCTTATTTATCGGAGTGAGAATTGGAATTATCTCTATTTTTACAAATTAGCCTTGAATTAACATTGCATTATTTGTAAGCTATTGAGTAACAGAACAGTCTGTTTAAATGTATGCAGGACAAGTTATAGTCAGAATACTAAATGTAAGGATCTCTGATGTCAGGCATGATAAAATGGATAAACTCCGGAAAGAGGACTTGCAAAAACCCGAGATGCACATTGGAAACGAAAGTCATATACCTTAAATGCGACATCAATTTACACCTGCAGCCAAACCAGAATTGTTTTTATGCTTTCCATAATAAGGAATAACTACTTCGAGCCGTTCGAAAGAAAAATTATTTTTTCGACCAGAAACCCAACCCCGCCTTAAGGCGGATTACTGGTTTTGTGGTATAAATAAAAAAATCCGTGATTTTAAAAAATTGCCGTTATATTTTTCGATTTTCTCATCGAAATATGATCTGCTATATTTTTTTCACGCAAATAAAAAAAAATGTTTTAGAGGGCAAACAGATCTCGGAGCAATAAAAAGTTCAATAACTTAGTTAAAAAAAAATTTCCGTCTCGATTATATACGGGATTCGATCATATACAGTAAAATTAAATCATAGCCTGTATACAATCGAGTCCGCACTCGGCAAAAAAATTAGAGGAACAGAGTGCGAAGTCGTAAATATTAAGTCATTGTAGATATTTTTTGATGTAGACCACTTTCAAGCTACAACTCAGGTATCAGAATATTACACATAAATATTTAAGAAGGAACATATTCTGTCATGAGCAACGCAGGCACAGCCTCTGCTATTACCATGCCAAAACACAATGCATTGTCATGATATTACAGCACGTATTCGGGAAAATGATTATGATTTTTCAGGTGAAATAAACACGCTTTAAAACGAAAATCATAAATTAAAATTAACTATAATTCTAATCTTGAAAATTCTTGCACGAAAATTGTGTCTGATAATGGTTTTATAAAATAAATATTTCGCTTTTGGATAACTCGGATACAGTGCGGACTCGATTATATATCTTTTCACTGTATATAATCGAATCCTGTATATAATCGAGTCAAACAATTTTTTTTTTTCATTCGTTTTTTTTGCATATAACTTTTGTTTTTTTTGAATATCACAGAGCAATTTGATTTTTGATTCATCCCCTTACAGTCAAACAAAACCTTTTCGCATGGAAAAAAATGAATTTAACTAGATTCTCTCAGGAGGTGATAGACGATCATATTTGATGAAAAAATCCTTCTATTTTCGAATTTCAACAATGACATAGTTATACAACTTTTTTTTTTGTTTCGAACCCCAAACTGGATCTACATTAAAAAGTACGCTAAGGAAGACGATTCTGTTGTAGAAAATACTAAAAAGTTAATAATTTTAATGTGTTATTATCAATTTCATCCTAAAAAATCATATTGAACTAGATTGTTTCTATCAAATAAATTAAAGCTCTCAAACCGCTCTACAATTTGTTCTTTGACACCCAACTTCTATCTTTCTTAATTTCCCTGAAATATCGATATAAACAATTCTTGGTGAAAATTCAAGCAAGATCTCAACGTTGAAAGGTTACATTTCTTCTTGAAATAAGTCATATTCGAAATATTAGGCTGTCAAAAAAGTCCTGCGGTATTTCCGCGAGGTGTCGTAGTAAGCGCGTAGTTCTAGTTGTATTCATTGTATCGAGTCATACTATAGCTTGTTGGAAAGGTATTATAATCCTTATATAATCCTATAATCCGCTATAATATAGTCCTTGACAGTGTTTTGTTTGGTTAAGTCGTTCGTGAGTTATAGTGTCGCAAATATGGAGCAAAATAAAGAGAAAATCCGACATATTTTACAGTACTACTATGACAAAGGCAAAAATGCATCTCAATCTGCCAATAAAATTTGTGCAGTTTATGGACCCGATACAGTTTCCATTTCCACCGCACAACGATGGTTTCAACCAGTCTTCCGAAAAACACTTACACATGCTCACGCGATGTGAAAATTCCATGTTTTTGTTTGAATTCGAACATGATTCTTGCTAGTGTTGAGTGTCTATCCCCAACACGAACAATGATACACAAACATAGACATGTGAAAACAAACACGATGTTTATAATTCAAGAACATCATGTACAAACATATCACCCGATGTCGCAGTATTCATTGCTTCCGTTTCGTTTCTTTTCATACACGGAAAGAAATTATTCATCCCAAAACATTTCTTCGTTGAATACATTTTCACAGAAACGAACTTGAAATTTAGTTCGCATTTCAAAAATTGCACGAACTAAGAGGCTATAAGTTCATGCACCAAAGTATATATTTTTATTAAGGATCATATGGCGTCAGCCTAACGGGGCCGGGAGTTCAATATTTTGACAATGTTTGCTTACAACTATGTTAGTAATATGTAAGTGTTCTCATAATTGGGATGTTGCAGTCTTCAGTGCTCTGTACGTGTGCCCGACATGGGATACTTCCTATTGGGATGCAGCTGACCGTTAATCAGCAACGACCCCCTAGTCTGCACCCCATATCTAGCGTGGTGCGTCTTTTTCGACTCGAGGAATCCAGGATAGAATGATCACTAGCCGGCGCAATCATCAGCTCGTGTAGAGTTGTCATGAGCGGTACAACCTTTGGCTCTTGTTGAATCATCAGTGGACTGCACAACCTTCGGCCCGTGTATCTGTAAAGAGTGTGTGTATGTATTGCCGCGACTTAGTAAAAGTTTATAGATCGTTCATGCACATTTTGCAAGTCTGATTAAATAATCCTTGGTTTCGTTCAAAGAAAACATTCTCTGAATAGAAAGAAGTTTTCTATTTTTTTTTTGGGTGCATGTTGGCAATTAAAGTCTGGGGAACCGACTGCACAGCAGGCGACGTCGTACAAATGCTGACCAAAAAAATAAATACCCAAAAATTAGTTTTAGATGCAACCTCCAGCGGCACACAGCAGAACCAGCAGAGAAATTTCATCGGCTAAAACACACCATTAATTTTTCGATGTTATCACAAACTGAATGAAGGAAAAAACTAAAAGCTACACTTACACTGCACTACATATGCTATGTGTGCATGCGATTGCATCATACTTTCTTCTCCTCTTCTCCGCTCGTTTTATAGCTCGGGTCGCGATCGTCGCGAACAAGCAGTATTGGCCATTTGTATTCAAAGATCCAGCCAAAATTGTGGCGTGGTCGAGTGGTTAGCGTCACGCCTAACATGTCACTGCTGAATAATTCAATTTTAGTACTTGTTCAAATAGCTAATAATAGCAAATGTTACATGAATTCAATATATAAATTGATGCGTGCACTAAATGATGATATCAAATGTGAAAAACTCTCATATCAATCGATGTTTATGTTGTTCAGAACAGAAAAAGAGGTTTATTTTATTTGCCCAATATTTTTGATGAAGCACCCATTGTCATGAAAGGAAAGCATTTTTTCCATGTCAACATACCAACACACCACGCGTTGAGTGGTGGTGGTGTGGTGTCCGATTCGCTTCTTCTACTCTACGCACTGCCGGTGCTTGGGGTGAAAATGCAAGAGAAACTGTACACCATGTTCGAACATCATGTGAAACATTGGGATTAAACATCGTATGTCCAAACATACCACGAATACAAACATGCCACATTTTCTAACATAGGTACGAAAAAATCATGTTTGTACTCAAACACAAAACTGTGAACAGCAGCGTGGACATGTTTATTCCGGACGCAGTGTTTTTTGTGAAACATGGAAGACTGGTTTCAACGTTTTCGTTCTGGTGTAGAGGTCGTCGAAGATGCGCCACGCTCCGGAAGGCCTGTCGTCTAAAATTGCGACAAAATCGCTGAATTAGCCGAGAAAGACCGGCATAGTAGCAGCCATCTTTGACCGTATCGACGGATGTGAATCGCTGCTGAATCGCAACAAAATCGACCCGTTTCTGAAGCGGATGGTGACTGGCGATGAAAAGTGGGTCACTTACGACAACGTGAAGCGCAAACGGTCGTGGTCGAAGCCCGCTGAAGCGGCTCAGACGGTGGCCAAGCCCTCATTAACGGCCAGGAAGGTTCTGCTGTGTGTTTGGTGGGATTGTCAAGGAATAATCTATTATGAGCTGCTTCCCTATGGCCAAACGCTCAATTCGGATCTGTACTGCCAACAACTCGACCGCTTCAAGGTAGCACTCATGAAGAAGAGGCCATCTTTGATAAACAGAGGCCGCATTGTCTTCCATCAGGACAACTTCAATGGTGACGCGCTAGAAGCTCCGGGAGCTCGAATGGGAGGTTCTTTTGCATCCGCCGTATAGTCCGGACCTTGCACCAAGTGACTACCACCTGTTTTTGTCCATGGCGAACGAGCTAGGTAGTCAGAAGTTAGCCACAAAAGAGGCCTGTGAAAATTGGCTATCCGAGTTTTTTTGCCAATAAGGAAGCGAGCTTCTATAACAGGGGTATTATGAAGTTGGCATCTCGTTGGGAACAAGTCATCGAACAAAACGGCGCATATTTGACTTAAAACAGATGATTGTAACTAATTTTATGAACAAATGAAAATTCAAAAAAAATACCGCAGGACTTTTTCGACAGGCTAATATAAAAAAAAATATTTTTTTTTCCAGACTGTATATAATCGAGTCCAAAATTGTATATAATCGAATCACATATAATCGAGTCTGTATATAATCGAGTCCGACCTGTATCATTTTAGAATACATCAAAATTTCCGAAATAATTCTTTAGCCGAAAGTTTCGGTGAACATGAAAAAGACACGTTTGAGATGTTTTGTAGAAAAGCAATTCCAATGCCTAATCAACCGATTTTGACGAGACCCTTTCTCATAAAAGTTCACAATATTGAACCCAATTTTTGAGTATATTTTTTTTAAATGGTGTTGAACTCTTAAATTGAATGGTGTTAAAAAATTGTTTGGAAAAATAGTTTTTTGAGAGTCAGCACTATCTTTTCTAAGTAAATGCTTTTATTTCTGCCAATTGCGTGCCCCAACGCATGGCTGTGTGTGTGTGTGTTGTGCGAAACAGTCTCCTGAGCAGATATCGGGCTGTATCGGAGAGGGGAACCCGCTCCAAGCTAATGACACGCGGAGAACAACAAGGATAAGTTCCATTACTCTGTTTTTCTCTTTTTCTCAGAGATTGTATTTCTCTATATATATGTGGAATTAGTATGAATATAGTACAGTGATTCGCCTCTAATTGTACATCTAGCTAATTTAACATGTAATGCGACACGAATGATTGGACATTTTCGCCTCTAACTACATTTTTGTAAAAATCCTTTGTGTAATTTTCTGCAACATATCAATATCAATTTTTAGAAGTGTTTTCAACCTAAATTATGTTTTTTGCACACTTTTCTAATGGTTATTTGTTTGATTTTCAATGATTTTCATGTTTCATGAAAAACAAGTTAAGTATTGTGTTGTGTTTGTTGATATGTCTGATTACAACTCACAATCGCCTCTAATGCGACACTAAGTGTTGCCTCGGTATGTCCAATTAGAGGTGAATCACTGTTTTAATATCTTTAATATCTCTAGTGTGTTAATTTATATTATAATGGAGAACGATTGTTTCTAGATGAATTCTCTTGGTTACCTTCTCAGGTTTCCCACAGTTAAAAGCTGCAGTTGCGATTGGATTTCGAAAACAAATGTTATAGATTTTCCTTCTCAGGATACCTAAAGATTTCTGCTACATGTTGAGATATGAGATTATCAGAATTTCGTTTCGTTGAATTGTAGATCATTCGCGTTTACATAATCACATCACTTACCTCGGTGAATCCTGATTTTTACCTCTTCCCACTAACAACTATCCCTCCATGATATTCGCTAGGGAACCACGCTATAGAGGCGACCCTTCTGGCCTTAGGGCGGCGAATATCATACCTACATTCCTTCCCTTCCCCTGGTGACTGTAAGGACGTGGCCGGCGTCGTTATTGACCATTTAAAGCTCGAATCACCGAGAATTGCACAACGAGAATGATTTGCTAGTCCCAAGCGTCATTCTGTGTGTTCTTTGTGCAATTTGGTTGGTTCAGGTCAATCACGGAGATCAACTACGAATGGTACAGTCTACCCAAGCTCAAGCTCAAGCTCAAGCTCAGCACTATGTTTTCTAAGTATTAACAAAAATACGGAACAATTATTTTGACGTGTTGAGTTTCAAATCAATGGATTTCTGAAATAGACGTAACTGTTTGATAACGTTATCACAAACAAGGTTCATAGCCCATGCGATGATCTGGAGCTTTTATCGCCTTGCATGGCAGATGGTTAAAATACAAAGTGTTTTGCTAAAGATTTCACCAACGACGACGGATATCCAATATGTCAACGAAGTAATCCCGATAATTGTGATCAATCATTCACAAATATCATCGTTACGTCAATTTTCTTCTAATTTGGTCAACCGCCTGCATATATGGGCAGTTATGTTCAAGAAATACTTGAATTGAGGAAATATATCGTTAAAATACTCAAACACGCTCACAATACATTTGTAACTTTTTGATTAACAACCAAAATATTCACTAGAAATAATTCATATGGCAGAACAACGCTTGCCGGGTCCGCTAGTTATAATATAAAGGTGTTTTTCATTCAAATAGAATGCCAATTTGGTACGGAAAAGTTAATTTTCAATCATAATATTAGTTTAAAAATCGTGTTCATTCCGCTTTAAAAACTATTATTTTTTATGCTTCCCTAAACTAGTAAACGAAGCTCAATGCCGTCAACGCGGATTGCACTAATGTGTGGAAATCAGTCCCATATTCACCAACATATTAACAACCTATTCTTTACCCTTCGGAATGCTAGATCATAGCAACCACAAAAGTTTCCCTTTCACACTCTGAAAGTAAAATGTCTCGTGCCACCACCATCAAGGAAGCTCTCCATCGGTGGTCCGAGCAGAACGAAGGGGCAGACCCGACCCAAGCCAAAGACATCCAGCTGCAGTTTCAGTGGCCCCCAATAGAGAAAATGGACGGGACACTTTCCTCACTTGTAGCCTGCGAGTATGTTCCGGCGTCTGTTTCGTCTCTGTATCCTCATTTTCAATAATTTCATTTCCTCCGGTTGTAAAAACATAATAGAAAGCTGAGTTTGTCAACCAATATGATCGACAAAATCGTTGGGGTGAGCGGAATGAAGAACCTTCGGATCCTCTCGCTGGCACGAAACTACATCAAATCACTGAACGGAATCGTACGTTTCCTGGCCATTCAGGTGACAATATGTTTCCTCAAT
This sequence comes from Toxorhynchites rutilus septentrionalis, assembly GCF_029784135.1. NCBI lineage: Eukaryota > Metazoa > Arthropoda > Insecta > Diptera > Culicidae > Toxorhynchites > Toxorhynchites rutilus. Next base: position 7,192,375 of record NC_073746.1, read on the forward strand.
TACTCTTCTTTGCAGGAATCGTTGGGTGAAACACTGGAAGAGCTTTGGATCAGTTACAACCAGATCGATAAACTTAAAGGCGTCGAGAGCCTGAAGCGTCTGAAGGTTCTATACATCGGAAACAATTCCATCCGTGAGTGGGGCGAATTCAATAGGCTGCAGTCTGTGGCGACCCTCGAGGATTTGCTATTTCTGGGGAACCCACTGGTGGAGAACATCGACGAGACGGCATACGTGAGGGAGATCCAGAAAAGGCTTCCTGCGCTGAAGAAGTTGGATGGGGAGAATCTGCTAACGGAGGATGATTGAGTGGGATTTTGGGGTGATTTCATTCCGATGACATTCAGGCAATCCATCCAACCAAATGGACGCCCACGTTCCCCAAATAAATGATAATTCTCGTCATCCATCATTTCACAAGTTTTTGTTACACCCGCTATAAACTTAACATTTTCGTCCCGCATGTTGGCGTTATAAAAACGTGAAAATGCAGAAAGAAAGAAACAAACATAGATCCAGCAAATAAAGACAGCGGCGTCCGGCGGGATGCCCTATTGCAGATTCCAAATGATACCCCATCACTAAATAGAAAACAGTCCTATGATGTCTGTGAAAGCTCTTCACAACGCGCCAGCAGGAAGCGGAGAATGAAATGAGATAAGTTCGTCTCTCGGTTAGGTTTTTCTCTGTTCCGTGATATTCCGCAAGTTGATGGTTTCCTTTTTTGTTTCCGTACCGGCATCAGCACCAGCACAAATGTTTCATTTGGCAGAAACAAGTCAATAACAAGTGGCAATAAAAACATCCGAATGTTTGCGCCTCAGTCAATCTTATAGTGACGTTTGAGGTTTGTAACTTAAAAGAAGAAAATGTTTTGTAAAATTTCACTTGAAAAATTCCTGCTTGAGGTGGTTCGCAAGAAAAACAACGCCATCCAGTATCGCGTGATTCCATTCCGGGTGGTGAAAAAATCTCCCCCTTTACAAGCTAAGGTGTGTTGTAAGTGACAGTTACCAGTTGTTGTGAATAATGTTCTCAGGTTCTTCGAGGTACTACCTGTTCCGTTTGGACCGGGAACGGGTATAAAAAATGCCGGCGAAGTCAGAATTCCGAGAAATAATGCTACCGCTCGTGAGCTTCTGCATAAATCAACCCCTTGGATTTATCATTCACAGTGACGGGAACAGGTTTATGATGATACATACCAAATAACTGTTACTATTTTATGGTAAACTAACGAAGGAGAAAATTATGAATATGGCTTTATTTTTGATGTAGAACTACGTCCTTAATTAAGGGTGCCAAATCAGACAACAGGTTACGTTTTTATGAAATAAAGTTAACGTTAATAACTATTTTTGCCACGAACGGATTTTGACGATTTACATACCAAACGAATCGGAAATTCCCTAAGATTTATTTTTCATGCTATATATTACAATCCCCTAGTGTGTAAACGGTTTAAATTGATGAAAACGGTTTAAATTGATGAAGAAGCATTTCCATTTTTCCATACATTTGTCATTTGTGAGCTTCCCTATCCATGCCGTCAATAACGAGCAACGCATCGGCGATCAACGAAGAAGAATGATTTAAAGTATCCGTGAACACAGAAGAGAAGAAGAAGAAGAAGAACGAAGGGGAATATTTGCGTAGAGCATAAATATAGGATCTCACTGAGGCAAACTTTCAGTATTGTTCTAGATACGAATCACTTGTTCTTCCTTGTTTTGCGTCATCACGCAATTTTTGGATAACATTCAATGTATAAATATTATCATTTTAATAACGTCTATCATTATTAAATATGAAAAAAGCTTCTAATTAATATAGCTATAAATTACTTTCGGTTAAATATTGCAGTCGGGTAAATGTTGCATTCGGTTAGTTGTTACATCCGGGTGATTGAAATTCGGGTTAATGTCTTTTTTCTCTCTATTATAGTAACTTTCAACACATTTTGGCTGGTTCGTCACTTTTAGTCAAAAGCTAAAAGATCCACGAAATTCTGGTCAATGAAAGAAATGTAGGAATTTGTGTGACAAGAAAATTGAATTTAAACCGAAAAATAATATTTTAAAAATTAAAATTAAAAAATTGAAGAAAAATAAATATGAATAGATCACATAATAATAACAAGTGATCCATGCATCGGAAGATGTATTTATTAGTTTGATCGGCCCTGAAATTTCAAAAAGTTACCGCATACAAAATGTTTACCACCTCGAAAAAACACCCTCTGCAAAATTTCAGCTCGATCGGACTTAAAGGAGAGCTAAGATAAGATCAGACCAAGGCGTCTCTATATACACCAGGTGAAACAATCATATGAAATGCACTTTCAGCCATATTGGAATTGCTGTCGGTATTGTTTACAAACTGCATCAGAACGCTGCCGGCGGCTCTCTACAAACTGCTACGATGCCTATTAGAACGATGCCTACTATGTTCGGCTTTCGCGTATTATGTGAAAAAGAAGGGGAACTACTCTCGCATGTATAAATGCAAAAATGGCGTATCCTAGCCATAACAAAACAAACAACCCCCGCTCCACAAACCGTAATCCCCTTCTTATTGAAGAGATGATGTTGCTTCACCTGTTATACATTGATTTAAGCGCCTTGGATCAGACAATAGGGGGTCTTTTACAGACCAAATTTCTGTCAGTAGTTCTGATTTCTGATTGGCTGATTTCGATAAATTTGTATACAAAGTCGATTTTGCCAGTGTTGTCAATAAAAATAAATAGCGTTGGGTTTGATTGAATTTAGAGAAAGTGAATTTAATGAATATTACGATATTTAGTTTAGAGGATGAATTGTATACAAGTTTTATCTAATTATTTTGATACTATATTTTGATTGAATGAAAAATGCTATATTTTATATATATATATATATATATATATATATATATATATATATATATATATATATATATATATATATATATATATATATATATATATATATATATATATATATATATATATATATATATACAGCCATTTCATGCCAAACCGATATAGTGGTTCTCAAATTTCCATGAACAGTGGTAGTTTGGTTCTTCATTACAAAATATTAGACCCGTTTTTTTTTATTTTTTTCTTTAGGGTAACCATTTCCATTTTAGGGTGGTCCGAAAAATATTTCCAAAAATGACTTTTTTCAAAAAATCATAACTTTTGAAGCACTGAACCGATTTAGATGATCAATATATCAAATTGAACCCAATTTGGAAAAATATTATGCTTGCCAAAAAATCAGAACTTGTTTCCGTAGTTATTGATTGTAGTTGTTTTTTGTTGTTTTTATGACTTTGGACTAGAGGGCGCTATATTTTTTGATGTTTTTGTATTGAAAGCTGAGGATTTTTTACATAACATATCTCGATATCAGAGACACTTTTTTTTTGTTTTTAAGATATGATTTTTCAAAGTTAACCGGTGGTTCGAAAAATCATTTTTCTTTTATCCAAAAATAACGTTTTGTAAAAAATTATTACATTTGAACTACTAAACTGATTCAGATGATCGACATATTAAATTAAAACCAATGAGCCAACCTTTTTTGAAAAAATATCACGTTTACGGGAAGATAGGATTCTAGTCGCATAGGTCTAGTCTAGTCACATAAGAATATTGAACGAAGATCTAAAACGAAAAATAACACCTCTCTGAAATCCTTTTTACGAGTCAATATTTTAATAAGCTACCTCATTGGCTTCAGTTTGATATGTTGATCATCTGAATCGGTTCAGTGGTTCAATTGTTATGAATTTTTTTTTTTCCAAAATATATATTTTATTAAGGCACATGTGGCGTTAGCCTGACGGGGCCGGGAGTCCAATATTTTGACAATTTTTGTCTTACAACTATGTTAGTAATATGTAACCGATTACTCGCGGTTGGCTCGAGGTTAGTATTACAAGTGTTCGCATAATTGGTATGTTGCAGTCTTCGATGCTCTATACGTGTGCCCGACACGGGCTACTTCCTATTGGGATGCAGCTGACCATTAATCAGCAACGGCCCCCTAGTCTGTACCCCATATCTAGCGTGGTGCGTCTTCTCGAGGAATCCAGGATAGAATGGTCACTAGCCGGCGCAATCATCAGTTCGTGTAGAGTTGTCATGAGCGGTACAACTTTTGGCTCTTGTTGAATGATCAGTGGACTGCACAACCTTCGGCCCGTGTATCTGTAAAGAGTGTGTGTATGTATTGCCGCGACTAAGTAAAAGTTTATCGATCGGATAGGAGGGATATGAAACGGGGGCACAACGAAGGAAACATCATTAAACGTTGACATCGGCGTTTCTGAGGAACAGGTATAGATGAAGCAGAAGATCAGGATCCCGGCTACCTAAGATATCCCGGACGGGGATATCCGATTGTCTGCCTTGTGCTCTCAGTGCTCTAGAGAGCTGAGAGCGAGCAATATGGAACCGGATACACGACCAGACAACATGCTCGATGTCGTGGTAGCCATCGCCACAATCACAAAGATTGTTTGCTGCGAGCCCAATGCGATAGAGATGCGCGTTTAGGTTGTAGTGATTGGACATAAGCCGAGATATCACGCGAATGAAATCACGACCTACATTCAATCCCTTGAACCATGCACTCGTCGAGACCTTAGGGATAATCGTGTGTAACCAACGACCGAACTCATCACCACTCCACATGCGCTGCCAACTTACGAGCGTATACTGACGAGGAATGTGGAAAAATTCATTATAAGCAATTTGCCTTTCAAAAAGTGTGCCTTCTAAAGCGCCCACCTTAGCTAGCGAGTCCGCTTTCTCATTCCCCGGAATCGAGCAATGAGAGGGAACCCATGCTAAGGTAATCTTGAATAATTTTTCGACCAAAACACTCAATAGTTGTCTTATTCTTGTTAGGAAATAAGATGAGCGTTTATCAACTTTCATTGAGCGGATTGCCTCTATTGAGCTGAGACTGTCTGAAAAAATAAAATAATGGTCGATGGGCAATGTTTCAATGATCTCTAGTGCGTAGTATATCGCACCCATTTCTGCGACATACACGGAACAAGGATCTTTGAGTTTGAAAGATGCACTGGAATTTTCATTGAAGATGCCGAAGCCAGTGGACCCGTTTATGAATGAACCGTCAGTAAAGAACATTTTATCAGATCTAACTTTCCCATATTCTGCCGAAAATATCGGCGGAATAGAATCGGAGCGTAGGTGATCTGGGATTCCATGGATTTTTTGTCGCATGGACAGTTCAAAAATGACAGAGGAATTGCAGAAGTATGGGAAGCAAACTTGGTTGGAGATGCCTGGTGAAGGGTGCACGTCGTGGGTAAGGTACTCATGGTATAAAGACATAAAACTTGACTGAGGAGTCAGTTGGAGTAGATTTTCGAAGTTATCAATCACCAATGGATTCATGATCTTGCAACGGTTGAGAAATTTGTAGGATAATTCTGTGAATCGAAGAGTAAGCGGGGGTACTCCTGCCAAGACTTCGAGACTCATCGTATGTGTCGAATGCAAACACCCCATGGCTATACGCAAGCAACGATATTGTATTCTCTCCAGCTTGAGAATATGAATCCTGGCAGCTGATCGGAAGCAAAAACTGCCATATTCCAACACTGATAATATCGTTGTTTTGTACAACTGAATGAGGTCTCCTGGATGGGCACCCCACCATGTTCCGGTTATTGTTTGGAGAAAATTGATTCTTTGCTGGCATTTCTGTTTCAAATACGCAATGTGTATTCCCCAGGTACATTTAGAGTCAAAATATACTCCAAGGTATTTGAAAAACATCGAGTGCTTGATCGTTTTGCCGGATAGGTGAAGCTGGAATTGGGCGGGTTCGTGCTTCCTAGAAAAAACGACCATTTCGGTTTTCTCCGTAGAGAATTCGATACCCAGCTTGAGAGCCCACGTGAACAGGTTGTTCAGGGTATCTTGCAAGGATTTTTGCAGAACGGCGGGATTAGTACCCGTGATGGAAATAACTCCATCGTCTGCAAGTTGTCTCAGCGTGCAGTCTCTAGTTAGACAATCATCCATATCATTGACGTAAAAACTGTACAAGAGGGGGCTTAGGCAGGAGCCTTGTGGTAGGCCCATAAAACTGTAACGAGAAGATTTCGAGCTGCCATGAGTGCTTTTCTGACAGTAAATTGTACAGGAAATTGTTGAAAATTGGTGAAAGTCCACGATTATGAAGCTTCTCTGAGAGAATTTCCATGGAAACTGAATCAAATGCCCCTTTGATATCGAGAAAAACGGAAGCCATTTGTTCTTTGCGAGCAAATGAGATTTGGATTTCAGAAGATAGCAGCTCGTGACAATCATTCGTCCCTTTACCTCGGCGGAAGCCAAACTGCGTATTTGACAGCAAATTGTTCGTTTCGACCCACTTGTCCAAACGAAGTAGAATCATTTTCTCTAACAATTTACGAATACAGGATAACATTGAAATCGGCCTATACGAGTTGTGATCGCTAGCCGGCTTGTTGGGTTTCCGTATGGCTATCACTCTCACTTGTCTCCAGTCATGCGGGACAATATTCAGCTCCAGAAACTTGTTGAACAAGTTCAGCAAACGCTGTTTTGCCAAGTCGGGAAGATTCTTCAACAAGTTGAATTTAATCTTGTCCGACCCCGGAGCTGAATTGTTACATGAGAGAAGGGCAATTGAGAATTCCACCATCGAAAAATTCTCATAATCGCTTTGAAGTGGAATGTCGCGTACGACGTTTTGTGCAGGAACGGTGTCGGGACAAACCTTCCTTGCAAAGTTAAAAATCCAACGGTCAGAGTATTCCTCACTTTCGTTTGTATGGTTCCAGCCACGCATTTTCCTAGCCGTATTCCAAAGAGTGCTCATAGCGGTCTCCCTTGACAAACCATTGACGAACTTCCGCCAATATCCAGGCTTTTTTGCTTTAATCAGACCTTTTAGTTTGGCTTCTAGAGCTTGGTACTTTAGAAACCATTCCACTAATCCAGTTTTCCTGAATTTTTTGAAAGCGGATGATTTTTCAAGGTAGACCTTTGAACACTCCTTGTCCCACCAAAGTGATGGAGGACGACGTCGGAAAGTGGTAGCCGGTACACGTTTCTTTTGAGCTTGAAGTGCGCTTTCGTAAATCAAACTCGATATAAAGTTATACTCTTCGAGTGGAGGAAGTTCATGCATTGAAACAATTGCTTCAGATATTATATCCGCAAATGTTCTCCAGTCAATATTCTTCGTGAGGTCATACGAAATATTGACTGACTCACGAGAGCTTGATTCATTAGCGATCGATAAAATTATTGGTAGGTGATCACTACCGTGGGGATCTTGGATTACCTTCCACATGCAATCCAGGGATAACGAAGAAGAGCATAGAGATATGTCTAGCATGCTTGCCCGTGCAGGAGGGTTGGCTATTCTGGTTGCTTCCCCAGTATTCAAAACTGTCAACTTGAAGTTGTCGCACAGATCATAAATCAAAGTGGCACGGTTGTCATCGTAGAGTGATCCCCATGTCGTTCCATGGGAGTTAAAATCACCTAAGATTACCCGCGGCTCCGGCATTGCCTCGATAGTATCAATGAACTGATGGCGGCCTACCGTAGTTCTGGGAAGGATATATATCGAAGCAATGCAGAGATCTTTGCCATTGATTTGTGTCTGGCAAGCAACAACTTCAATGCCTGTCATCGATGGGAGAGTGACTCTATAGAAGGAGTGACATTTTTTAATCCCCAATAGTACGCCACCAAACGAGTCATTTCGATCGAGGCGAATAATGTTGAAATCGTGGAAATTCAGCTCGTCGGCTGAAGAAAGCCATGTTTCACAGAGGGAAAATACATCACAGTTAGAGCTATGAACTAAAAATTTAAATTGATCTAGTTTAGGGATGATGCTTCTGCAATTCCACTGTATTACAGTGGTCAATTCCTTGACCTCTTGCACTGAGTCAGGCATCGAGGGAAATGAACGCTGCTAAAAAGGCACATTTTTCTTTCAAGAATGTTCTCACTACCGGAGCAAACATAATACTATGCTTTTAAGAGAGTCATTAATATTCAAAGCATTCAAAATGTTGTCCACCAGGTCAGAAAGCGCAAACAAGCCAGGTTGTGACTGTTGCTTTGACCGCGAAAAAGGAACAGACGTATTGGGTGTTGTTCCGGAACGTGCTGAGGACCCCTGGTTAGTAGAAGAACCGTGTAAACCAGGAGGTACTTGCTTCGGTCTATTTTCAGCACGTTCGGTTCGAAGTTTCAATCCAACTTGGGAAATTTCGGACTTCTTACTGGGGAGTGATGGAAAAGTAGTAATTTTCCTTTTCCTGATGGCACCCTGCGATGTACCAGAACTTCCCGCGTTGGGAGCGTCAGCGACAGGCTCGTCGTTCTGCAGGAGGGAGTAAGGATTGTCCTGCGTCGTTGGCACGGAATTCTTAAGCATTTCTGCATAAGTCCGTTTTGAAAATTCCTTTAAGGAACGCTTGATTTTTTCCCCTCTTTGTATGTACACCGGGCATTGAGAAAGATCATGGGGGGTCCCGTCGCAATGAAGACACTTGCGCTCTTTTGCGCAAGAAGTCCCATCATGACTCTCTCCACAATCTGCGCAACGCTTTTTGTTGCAACAGTAGACGGCCGTGTGACCAAGTTGCTTGCAGTTGTTGCAACTCATTACCCGGGGTTCAAACAATCGAACAGGTAAACGAAGCGCATCTATCGAAACGAAGTTTGGAAGGGCGGAGCCCTCAAAGGTTACTCGAAAAGAATTTGTCGAACTGAGAACTCTCTTATTATTTATAATAGATACGGATGTCAGTTGGTCGCATGCAAGAATCTTCACAGTTTTAAGCGAAGAGTTCTTGAAGCGACCGACTCCATCCTTGAGTATGTCATTTCGGGTCAAACCCTTTTCGGTGATTACGCCGTCGATTTCTACGTTACGACAGGGCACGTATACGCGATACTCAATCGCAAAGAGATCGCAACGGGTTATATCATTTGCTTGGGTCCGGCTGGAGACGACAACTCGTAATTTGTCTGGCCCCATCCGAGTAATCTCGGTAACATCTGAGAAGTTTTTTGTCAGCTCTTTAGATATGCGAATAACATTGAGGGGTTTGGATTTTCGCCTAAAGTACACAATGAATGGGCCTTTGGAGCCCTCAGGGTATACTTTTTGACGAAAATCCAGTTTTTCTTCATCCTCCTCATCATCAGAAATTACGTTTTCTATTCCAATTTCTACTTCACCTTCCGATTCTTCAGGGGGTTCCGTATCAGAGATATACGTCGTTGCGGGATCCTCCCCGCCTTCAGCCATAGTAATAAATTTCGTCAACTGTTCGATATGAACAGAATTTATTGGTAATAAAAAAAAAATTAAAAAATAAATATAATAAGATAAACTTCTATTTTAGTTACAGTAGAAAATTATAGTTATTCAAACTAATTTTTATTAAATTAAATTCAAAAATGAAAAAAGTTCCAACAAATGTTCAAGTGCAATATATATGAAGATGGTCACCCTAATGCCAACGCTTGATGATTACTTAAACACCCAGCGAAACAATGGTATTTGTTATGCACAGAAAGTGGAAGAAATGATAGAAAGGAGAAAAAAAGAAATAAACTTCTACTTGCCGCTGCGGTGTGACGTATGTGATCTGTTGAATGGATCCTCAGTGTCTCGATCGTACACCACTTATTTGGTTGAGATTCACCACGCTTGCAAGCGCGCCGGATGAAAAAACACAATAGAATCGATGTGAAAAAACACCTCTTTCGGATCGACTGAAGAATGCGTCCGATAAGCTTGCAAGTGAGCGAACGAATGTGTTATGAATTTTTGAAAAAAGTCATGGACTGTTATGAATTTTTGAAAAAAGTCATTTTTGGGAAAAAGTGGAAAAATACGATTTTTCGGAGGTGTTTCAAGCCATCAATATATGGATATTTGTGTGCGTACGTGCGTGCTTCATAACCCGTACGCAAAAATAGTGCATATTCGCTACATATATTGAAATCCCATTTGTAATGATAAATATAAACAAGGAGGGTAGATAGAGGGAGGGAATTATTTACACTAGGGTATTAGTAATGAATCTCTGCTGAGGCAAATATTCAGCCTTTTTCGAAGCAGTTAAGATTGGTTATTTTCTGTCATCATAAAGGCTTCATTGGTGTCTTTGACATTGCATCAATGTATTGAACTGACGCTGAAGCAGGTGTTAGGGTTGTGTACCAAAAAATTATTTGGGGAATACCAAGTTATTCAATAAGTTATAATAAGTCATTAATTTATTTGGGTTCGCGTGCAGATAGAATTTATTTCGCTTATTTAGTCACCAAGAAAGTAAATGTTGTTCTGGAATTTTGTATTTGATTTGGTTTCGCTTGCCAGTAGCAAAACTTTCTCCACTAAGGATGACAGTTGCGCTTATCTCGACTAATGTATTGTTCTGCGAGCACAAGAATGAATAATCAAACAATTATCGTGAAATGATTCTACAATAAAAAAAATTTCAACGCGACCTGGTAGAATGGTTATTTCAAAATTTTCGTAGCATTATAAAATAATATCCGCAGTTATAAACAAGCGACTTGAATCAAACTAGTTCTACGTCAACAATGCGGCCGTGTCTTGAACACAACCTCCTATAATTTTTTATTATGTCATTCCTTGTTTTTTACAATGGAATAAAGTGGACGGCAAAACATTCATTTCTCCTGCAATTTTATTCGGCAAATCAGCTTCGTTAGGTCCCAAATGCGATTTCATATTTCGGAAGATAACTTCCATTGCTAAGAAGAAATGGAATGTCTCATCATTCACTATGCAAATAGGAGAGTTGTTAGCTGTAGCTCGTAAATAAGAAAAAAAGAGATGGTTGATACAATCTAGGTTGTGTTTTACTGACTACCAATCTCTTGTTACACTGCTGACTTGTTCTTTCCCGCTGAATTATTTTTTTTTGATAATGTAACCAGCTATATAGAACAACGAATTCTGTTCTGTTCTGCCGAGGAAAGTTTTCGCTTCATCGACGGTGTACTCATAGTCGAATTCAATATTCATATCATCCACATTATCACTAGAATTAGATGATGCTGAAATTCGATATGATGTCGATGCTGCTCCACTGTCCATCAATTTCTGGGCTGAACATTCTTCTCGCCGCTTCGATAGCAAGTCTACCAATCCAACAAGATGTTGATGTGTATTGGCGGTATACGAAGCATTCGGTACTACGATCATGTATTGCGAAAGAGTCACAATTTTCAAGTTGTTGCTGAATTGCAATGGAGTTGGGCGCCGTTACTTTGCACGAATCAATGAGAAAAGACTCTCCAGACAATCTTGGACGAACCGCGATGTAAATATTTGTGCGTGTCCTCCATGCAAAAGTCGATCAGTCAACCTCACAATAGCTTTCGTGCAAACGATTACACCTTTTTTTTATCCAATTTATTTATTTAAGGCTCATTAGCATTTTAGCTGTAACAGAGCCGAATTTTAGTCGTGTACATGTCACATGGTTATCACATCTATAATTAGCACATTACACAGTTGCCATTCGCCAGTATTCCTTCTATACCATTACATATGGTACATTCACACAGTAGCCATTTAGGCGTAAGGGTATTCTTTCTGTTCTTCCATTATACAGTTGGTCCACCGGACAGCGGAGACAGTTGTTTGATCATTGTTGAGTTATTTATAGAACAGTAGCCCGATGTGTCTGGCAGAGCAGAGCAGTTGTATGGATGAATCGATCTTATTTCGACCGTGGATCGATCTCCATCGCTGATGATTGTTGCGTGGACGTAGCTATTCTGTAACAACACAAAGATGGTCAATGAGGGCCCTGAGTTTTGAACTCACGATCGATCGCTTACTAAGCGAACGCGTAACCAATGTGGCTACGGAGACCCCCCAACGATTACACCTGTTTACCATGGTTTCCAATGTCCGTATTGTACTCGGAGATCATACATTAACCGCACCATGTTCTTCAGATGAGCGATATCCTCTAATATCTCATAGGATCATTTAAACAAAATACTCTCTCTTCTGCCCTATTATTGATAAGGTCGAACCATTGAGCAAAGTCTTCTATGAAGCATGCGGTAGTAAGAAGTTCTGGTAATTCTTGCATTTCCGCATGGAATTGCAAGTAATATTTTGTTGCATTGCGTACTTTCATTTTATCTATGGAATATGTTCTGTTGTCAAAGCATACATTCGAGGGTGTTAATCTGTGACAAAGCCGCAACGTGTTGTTCTTTTCGGAGTTCACGATTGTGGTTCAATGGTCTCGATGAACAATGTTAGATGTTAGCTTTTTCTCAAGAACATACCAATCCGGAACTTTGAGGTAGACATTGTTCAACCAGCCATGTACTGTATTTTTAAATACGTGTACGGGATCGGGTATAATCTCTAGCATTCTGTTTTCAGCGTTTGGAAGAGGTATCGCAGCATTTAATGTCGAAATATTTCTTCCTGTAGTTGTTTATCTCCTCCAAATGCACCAACCAAATCATACTTGTTCTCAATATTTTGTACCTCTTTCCATTACTCATTCGCGGATGCCGCTAAGGTCGGATTTTTCGTAACTCCATTTTCATTGGATTTCCCATCAATAAAATGAGCCTGCATCATATAGCTGCAAGCCTTGGGAATAAGGTGACGTATATTTCAAATCATCACGAATAAAAACGTATTTTCCGTTCCTTTTTTTTTCTGTGATTTTCAGTTATATTCAAGACTATTTTTGACGGTATTTCAAAAGAAGCCGGGACGATATACTGAGAAGAAAGGAATTTTCTTGAAGTCGGAATTATTTTTCAAGTGTTTTTTTGGAGTGTGAAGTTGCCATTGGACCCGCTTCAAGGATTTTAGAAGTTCTCTATCATTCATCTAGATACATTTAAGATAAGTTTTCGTTTTATTTTTCTTTCACGCATACGTATACATATACATATACATACACATATTTCATTTTATAATTTTTTTTTTATTTTATCATTTAATATTTACGTGTTCTAAAGAATCTTCTCTCTCATTTTTACGACTCTTTCGACTCTTTTTTTTTTTTTTTTTAAATGGAGGGTAATGAACCCTCCGATGCTGAAATGAGGGTCTTAGACCCTCCTCCAGATGATTTTACGGTTTCTTCAGGAAAAAAACAAAAACAATCGCAGTCAAACTCTTCGTCTGTACCAAATAGTGACTCTGTTCCTCACTCTTCGACACAATCTCTGCCTAATTCTGCTCAACTTCCACGTATTAGACAATACCAGAACGCCCCGGCATCATCGAAAAACCGTTGGGTGGTATTTTTCCGTCCGAAAGGGAAACCTCTAAGAGTATCTCAAATTTGCAAAGACCTGACGTCTAACTACTCAGGTGTCTTAGAAATGACGAAAGTCAATAAAGATAAACTTCGTGTTGTGCTCTCAAATTACAAAGACGCTAACGCGATAGTGAAAAACTCTTTGTTCACTAATGAATATAGAGTTTATATTCCGGCTCACATTGTTGAAATCGATGGTGTAGTTACGGAAAAATCTCTTCAACTTCAAGATTTTGTAAAAGCTAAGGGTATCTTCCACAATGCAAATATTCCACATGCTAAAGTTTTGGAGGTGAGATCTCTGAACTCTTTGAAATCTGAGGGTACAGAAAAAAAGTATTATCCTTCTGGCTCTTTTAGAATTCCCTTCGAAGGCACAGCACTTCCAAATTATGTGCTTATTGACAAACTTCGTCTTCCAGTTCGGTTATATATTCCTAAAATAATGACTTGCTTAAATTGCAATCAGTTAGGTCACACTAAAACCTACTGTTGTAATAAAACGAAATGCTCAAAATGTGGAGACCACCATGACGAAGTCACTTGGAACAAAGATGTTGATAAATGTATTTTTTGTGGAGATGTTCCTCATACAATTAAGGATTGTCCGAAATACAATTTACATTCGATGAAACTCAAGCAATCACTTAAGGATCGTTCTAATCGATCCTTCGCTGATATGCTCAAGGCAGCTTCACCTCAGGTACCCGAGGCTTCAGAAAATCCTTTCTCTGTTTTATCAGAGGATGATGATTCGGATTCTCAATTTGATCCAGTAATCACAGGAAGAGTCAGGAAGAGAAAAATTGCTTCTTCATCTAAGCCATCTAAAAAAAGAGGATTGATCTCTAATAATCCAGAATCTTCTAATTATTCTGCTCCACCCAAGAATAACCCTCCTGGTTGGAGATCTTCAAATTATGACGTTCATTTCCCTGAATTGTCAAGCCATTCTCAATTTACTTCTCAATCGGTTCCTGAATCCTCATCTTTTTCAGGAGGTATATCCTTTTCATCAATTGTTCAATGGATTCTTGATTTTTTCGGAATATCAGATTCAATGAAAGGTTTAATTTTTGCTTGGCTTCCTTCTATCAGCCAGATAGCTAAACAAATGACTTCAAAGTGGCCCCTCCTCTCGATCATTAATTTCGATGTCTAATTTATTGGATGAGCCAGAAAAATCCTCTATTTTGCAGTGGAATTGTAGAAGTATTCTTCCTAAACTTGATTCTTTCAAGCAAATGCTCCATTTTTTGAATTGTGATGCGTTTGCTCTTTCTGAGACATGGCTTCGTTCGGACAATGTGTTAAACATCCATGATTTCAATATTATCCGTTTAGCCCGCAATGATTCCTATGGAGGAGTTCTCATAGGTATTAGAAAATGCTACCCATTTTACAGGATTCCCCTGACTTTAGTCACAGGAATTGAAATTATTGCGTGTCAGGCACGTATCAAGGGTAAAGATTTATGCATTGCTTCTATTTATATTCCTCCAAGAACTATGCTTAAATATAGAAATCTTGTGAATATTGTTGAACTTTTACCGCAACCTAATCTTATTTTGGGAGATTTCAACTCTCATGGAATTGGATGGGGTGAGTCTTTTGATGATCGAAGGGCCGATTTGATTTATGATCTTTGTGAGAACTTCAACATGGCAATTTTGAATACAGGTGATGTAACAAGAATTGCTCCATCTTCAGGCCGCACTAGTTGCTTAGATTTGTCCCTGTGTTCTTCCTCTTTTTCTTTAGATTGTTATTGGAATGTCATCCAAGATCCACATGGAAGTGATCATTTGCCAATCACTATTTCCATTTCAAATAATTCAAAATCGTCTGAAACAACAAATATTCAGCATGATTTATCTAGAAACATTGATTGGAAGAGATTTTCTTCAATTATTTCAGAATCGGTGGCATTAGTTCATGAGTTAGCCCCGCTGGAAGAATATAATTTTCTAACTGGTTTAATTCTTGACAGTGCTATTGATGCTCAGACGAAGCGCTTTCCTGGTAATTCGTTTCGTAGACATCCTCCTAATCTATGGT
Source organism: Toxorhynchites rutilus septentrionalis (assembly GCF_029784135.1). NCBI lineage: Eukaryota > Metazoa > Arthropoda > Insecta > Diptera > Culicidae > Toxorhynchites > Toxorhynchites rutilus. The sequence goes on from NC_073746.1 coordinate 7,207,798, forward strand.
GGGACCAAGAATGTACAAATCTCTATAAAGATAAATCGAATGCGTTCAAGGATTGGCGAAAATTGGGCACCCTTGAACGTTATGATAACTACATTTATCTGGAGCGTAAATTCAATAGCTTCATTAAAGCTAAAAAGAGAGGCTATTGGCGTCATTTTGTAAATGGGCTTTCACGAGAGACTTCCTTGAGCACTCTTTGGAGAGTTACCAGACAAATGAGAAATTCATCTCATTCAAATGAAGAAGTTGAATATTCAGAAAGGTGGATTTTTGACTTTGCCAAGAAGATATGTCCAGACTCAGCCCCCGCACCTTCTCCACTTAGAGACATCTGATGATGTTGAGCCTCCGTTCAGTATGACTGATTTTTCTCTTGCTCTTCTTTCTTGCAACAACACGGCTCCAGGGTCAGATAGGATCAAATTTAATTTGTTGAAAAATCTACCTGATAATGCGAAGAGACGTTTGTTGAAACTGTTCAATGCTTTCCTTGAGCAGATTATTGTTCCGCATGAGTGGCGACAAATTAAAGTTATAGCTATTCTGAAACCTGGTAAACCTGCGTCTGATTATAATTCTTATAGACCAATTGCAATGCTATCTTGCATTCGCAAATTACTAGAAAAAATGATTCTCCATCGTTTAGACAGCTGGGTTGAATCTAATAATCTTCTCTCGCCTTCGCAGTTCGGGTTTCGTAGAGGCAAAGGAACCAATGATTGTCTTGCGCTTCTTTCATCAGAGGTTGACTTTGCCTTGTGTAGTAAGCAACAAATGGCATCAGTGTTCCTAGATATCAAAGGTGCGTTCGATTCTGTTTCCATTGAAGTTCTTTTTCAAAAACTTCGTCTAAATGGGTTTTCCCAGAAATTAAATAGTTTTCTGTTTAACCTAATGCGTGAAAAACATATGAGTTTTTCTCATGGTTCTTCGTCAGTTTTACGCATTAGCTACATGGATCTTCCTCAAGGCTCATGTCTTAGTCCAATTCTTTACAACTTCTATGTAAATGATATTGTTGTTTGTTTATCGGGAAATTGTACTTTGAGACAGTTTGCAGATGATTGTGTAGTATCGGTAATGGGCAAAGACAGCACCGATCTTCATAATCCTTTGCAAGATTCTCTTAACAATTTGGTTGATTGGGCCTGTAGATTGGGTATTGAATTTTCTACTGAGAAGACAGAGATGGTTGTATTCTCAAGAAAACATAATACTGCACAAATACAGCTTAAACTTTTGGATAGACCTATTCGTCGCTCGATGTCATTCAAGTATTTAGGTGTTGTGTTTGACTCCAAAGGAACATGGGGTAAACACATAGGCTACTTGAAACAAAAATGTCAGAAAAGAATAAATTTTCTTCGATCCATAACAGGAACTTGGTGGGGAGCTCATCCTGAGGATTTGATTAGGTTGTATAAAACAACTGTTATGGAGTATGGTAGTTTTTGCTTCAGGTCCGCTGCCTGTTCCCATATTTTGCATCTGGAAAGGATTCAATATCGCTGTTTGCGTATTGCTCTAGGTTGTATGCAGTCAACACATACAATGAGCTTAGAAATTCTAGCTGGCATACTTCCTCTTTCCGTACGTTTTTTCGAGTTATCATTCCGTTTTTTAATACGGTGTGAAACACTTAATCCGAAGGTGATAGCAAACTTTGAAAAAATGTTGAACTCAGGCTTTCGATCTAGGCGAATGTCTCTATATCATGAATTTATGGCTTTGGAAAGTCCATCTGCTTTATCTGTTTTCCAGATCATTCCTTCAATTTTGTTCAATTCCTCTATCACTATTGACCTGTCAATGAAGGATTATGTGCATAATATTTCAGATGATCTCCGCCATTTAGTTATACCTGCGATATTCCTGTCAAGGTATAAACATATTGACCCAACCAAATCTTTTTTTACTGATGGATCTTGTCTTAATGGATCCACAGGCTTTGGTATATTCAATATCAACTTCTTCACTTTCCGTAGGCTTAGTTTACCTTGTTCGGTGTTTGTTGCAGAATTGGCTGCAATATACATGGCCTTAGTCCATATTCAGACCTTGACCCCAGATCACTTTTTTATTTTTTCTGATAGTCTCAGCTCTTTAGAGGTACTCCGTTCAGTGAGAACTAGATATGCGTCGTATTTCTTATCTGAAATCCATCAACTTTTAAGTGCTCTGATAACTAGTTCATTTAATATCACTTTTGTATGGATTCCGTCTCATTGTTCGATACCAGGAAATGAGAAAGCAGACTTTCTTGCTATGAAGGGCGCTATGGAAGGAGACTTATTCTATAGGCCTATTACTTTCGATGAATATCTTCATTTTCCTCGTGAACGGGCACTTGTATCTTGGCAGTCAAGTTGGAATAGTAGTGATAAAGGCCGATGGCTATATTCTATCATTCCTAGGGTTTCTCTCAAACCATGGTTTAAAGGATATAATTTTTCTCGTGATTTTATACGGGTAGTGTGCAGACTCATGTCTAACCATTATTCTTCGAATGCACATCTTTTTCGAATTAACATCAGTGATAGTAACCTATGCGTGTGTGGTATAGGATATCAGGATATTGATCATATTGTGTGGTTTTGTTCTGAGTTTCAAAATGACAGGTTATCTTTAATAGAAAATTTTCGCAATAAGGGAATGCCACTTGATTTTCCGATTCGCGACGTTCTGGCTACTCGTAATATTGATGCTATTTCTTTAATTTATGATTTTTTCAAATCCATACACTTTCAAATATGAATATATATGTTTAGTTTTCCTTTATTGTTTTGATTTTTATTATTAGCGTTTCCTTTTCTCTATTGCAACTTTCTTCTTCAGAATTCGAAAAGTGAGCAGATTTTCATCCCTTCCTCAGTCCCAAGGAGATAGCAAGTTCCTAGGAGATGGACATCTCTGTAACAAGAAGCTTAAACAAGAAGCCTATAATATTATGTTATTGTGAATTTTGTCATTATCCATATTGTAACATTTTACGAAAAGATAATAGGGTTTTTATGCCTTTTTGAGAAAGAACATTGGAATTGTTCTACTCAAATAGGCTTTTCCCTATTCATTAACTCGGCTCATTGTTACTTAATGTTGCTGAGCCATTTGAAAATAAATTTAGTACAAAAAAAATGAGCCTGCATATATACAAGTATTAGGATATGTTTTAGTATTAGCTTTTAATACTTACGCTACATATTCTTGTGCTAGATTTGATTTCAAAGAAAGGAACTTCTAATTCACTGTTCACGCAAAATCGAATACATTCTTTCCGAATATTTTTATCTTGAGGGAACCGATAAAATTTATACTCAGGATGAGTATCCGTCCTTCGCTCACAATTTAATGCTTTACACTCCATTTTTATTTTTGAATTACGTTTTGTATGAATAAAATGGCTACCTAACGTGTAGTAAAGGAAATCGGGGTTTTCGAACCAAATGCCTTAAAATTGCTTGAAACGTCGAGATCTACTGTCATCTCGAAAAAAAAATTTTTTTTTTTCAAAAATCGATACTATGGGACTCATTTTTTGAAATACGAGGCAAAACGTATGGTTTTTTGTGCCAATAGCGAAACTTATCTCGATTGTTCATTCGGATATTGCTGCGTAATGTTGATTTGCATGACAATATACCCAATGCAAAGTATTAGCTCAATCGGGCTTCATTTACTAGTAGACAACTGTAAATCTCGACGTGTCATGCAATTTTAAGACATTTTGCGTCCAATTTTTTTCTTCGAAAACCCCGATTTTCCCCTTGGGTTATGATTCGGCCTTCAAAAAACTCAAACTTTGACCGCTTTTACGCCACTCTCCCTTAAGTCCGATTGAGCTGATATTCTGCATAGGCTGTTTTTTTCGAGGTGGTGAACATTTCTTATGGGGTAATTTTTTGAAATTCGAGATGACCATTTTCATTGGCAGCCTAATTCTAATTCTTTGGAGAGAGTATATTAATTTACAGATATTGGGATGGTTGATAGCTCGATGAATTCCTCGCACTTGTTTTGATGGTTTGCGGAATTTAATTTCGAGTGCCAAATAAATTAATATACGCCTACCTCCGAATATCGAACAATAAACTTTATTTGCTGGACGGTATGTTTTTCAGCAGTTGCTTTCACCAACTGCAACAAGGATTCACCTACCGATATGACCATGCATTCCAATGTATTCGTATTCAGCCGTATCGATTTCCAGCACAGACTCTCTCGGTAGAACCACTGCCATGAGGCTGAAAACTATTGCGAACAGTACAAAGCTACGCGCCTGGATGGGGTTGCACATTCAATATATTTTCAATCAGTGTTCAATATCCAGTGGTATCTCCCCACAAACACCACCACCGAAAGGTGAGCGCAAACTTCTGCTGTTTGCACAGATATAAATATGTATACAAATAATGAATTTCCAATCTCGGATATGTGGTGGTTTATTGAAAAACATGTGATCCAATGATGAATTGGTGCACTTGTGTTACTTTTGCAGCTTATCGGAAATACATTTATATTCGTTTCGTGGTCAATCTGGAACCAGGCGTGATGGCATTTCAGTGATTTATCGGATCATAATGAAAACTATGTACTATTTTTTCAGTTATTTATACAGCAGGTAGATAAAATTGAATTCGTATTTAATGGACATCCTTTGTGCTTATAGTGGCGGCAACAATTTTTCATTTGTTGAAATTTTGTAGCGCTTCGAATGACGTGCGTTTCCACGAACGAAGTTTTTTTTTAATAATTCGTTTATTTATACAGGCTCAGTTACATAGGTGTTAAGGAGTCAAACTCTTAACTTTATTTTTTTCTCTAATTCTATACCTTGTTAAGGCACGATACAGATTACTCGCGATCGACTCGAGTCACTACCATGATTTGTTCAGGTTTCTATATAGTTTCCCAACTTATCCAAAGCAGTCAACGAAACTGATGAAATGCCATTTTGATAAACAAAAACGTGACAAACATTGTTACAGTCTGTCACATCTTTCACTGCCATCTCCATTTTGTCACGTTCATGATCGAAATAAATGATGAGAAAAACTTTTTCTCCCTGTGGTGCTCATTCAGATAGAACCCTAACAAGCGTGTTTGAATTTGGATACTACTTGTTGTAGCTATCGGATTCAAACGTGGAAATCTCCATACTCGCAAAGCTGTCTTTTTTCTGGAAAAAAATGGGAAATTGAATTGAAATTGAATAAAATACAAGAAAATCAAGTATTATGCGTATGAACCTTGCGTTCATGCAGAGGCTTGTTTTCACCTGTTCCGAGAAACAATAATTTTGCTACGTTGAAGAATTTTTCCAAGTTCACAACCCATTTAGATCTTAGGCATTTTCTGAAGTTAGGAACAATTTTAAAGACACGCAATTGAAACCATTAAACCCGTTTAATGATTCCTTTTCCTTCGCTCCTTTCGCCATTTACGTTGATTTATAAACCCCAACTCGGTACCGTGCGGCTCGCTGGTGCCCTGGGATTGCCACCAGAAATGAGCTAACCTCAGAAGGCAAATTTGCCGTTAAGGGTAATAAAACCAGAAAAACACTCTAGATAAGTGTTGTTATTGTTTTATTTACATTTGGTGAGCGACGGCCTTAATAAAAATTAAAATTGTGGAATCGAGTTGAAAGAGGTGATTTCTTTGGGAGTTTCGCAAACAACTTTTTGTTTCGGTGAGAAAGGTGTCCAAAATGTGTTAGATATATCATAAAGATGGTAAACATTGAGGTATTTCTACGAAGGACTACGTCTCTATTTTTGTATAGCGGGATCACTAGGGAGCTGGAAAGCCGTGCAAATCGGTCACCTGTGAATCGTTCGCTCGAAATGCATTGTTCATGCGAGAGTACATAATAAAATTCACGAAATTCCATTAAAATCCGATGTACCGCTCATGCATTCAGCATAAGTGTAAATAAACACTGTCTGATAGCAGTTTTTTTTTTCGTTAAATAGCTTCGAAGCAGAAATAATAATCGGTATTTTTCTTTCATTATGAAAGCAATCAATACGCAACAAATATCCCCGTCTGGGATATCTTAGGTAGCCGTGATCCTGATCTTCTGCTTCATCTATACCTGTTCCTCAGAATCGCCGATGCCAACGTTTAATGATGTTTCCTTCGTCGTGTCTCTGTTTCATATCCCTCCTATCCGATCTATAAACATTTATTTAGTCGTGGCAATACATACACATACCCTTTACAGATACACGGGCCAAAGGTTGTGCAGTCCACTGATCATTCAACAAGAGCCAAAGGTTGTACCGCTCATGACAACTCTACACGAGCTGATGTTTGCGCCGGCTAGTGACCATTCTATCCTGGATTCCTCGAGTCAAGAGAGATGCACCACGATTGATATGAGGTACAGACTAGGGGGGCGTCGCTGATTAATGGTCAGTTGCACCCCAATAGGAAGTATCCCGTGCCGGCCACACATACAGAGCACTGGAGACTGCAACATCCCAATTATGAGAATCTTTGTAATACTAACCTCGAGCCAACCGCGAGTAATCGGTTACATATTACTAACATAGTCGTAAGACAAAAATTGTCAAAATATTGAACTCCCGGCCCCGTCAGGCTAACGCCATATGTGCCTTAATAAAATATATATTTTGGGAAAAAAAATGCAACAAAAAGCCTAACGTAATCCTTCCTCGACTATGAATTTGTTTCGCGTGCACAAACTTTTTGTGTCGTTTTTGGATTTAACTTGCACAAAAGAATTGAAGACACTTGAAATACCAAGGTTCAACGTTTTCGAATACGAAACATGTAAATCGATTCTCCTCTCGGTCGCTTCACTTCAAGTGGGACTACTTCGGCATTCGCCGTCAACATGACTAGTTCATCAGTCATCCTCGCTCTTAACGCTTGTAAATTCAATTCTAACAAATGGTTATTCTAATTGACATAACGAACGAATACAAATCTTCCTCTTCATTCAATTTGACTTCAATTCACCACTATTACTCCACCCTGACATGTACCTCGTTGCCCGCGTACACAGTCTTATTTTAACATCCACATAAAGTGAAACGAAAACTTGATTTCTGATGCAAAAAAGTCACAGGAGACTTGTGCCCAAGACACGACCGTATAGTTGACTTCGGATTCCGTTAGACTGTCTGTTGCATGCTGATTACACAATTATCACAATTATGGAAACAATTATGATTTTTGCTCACTTAAAAAACATGTTACTTTATCATAGAGAAAACATTTCCATTTGAAATGGAAAACGTAATTTTCTTTCATAGTTTTTACTTTCTGAGAGTGTTTATTCGACCCATTTTCATTTTCGCTTCAAGCCCAACGGAACACGATATTACATGCCTCAATGCAAGTTTTGAATTAAACTAACAGCACCTAATACGATATGTAGAGCATACAGGAAATCACTTTTTCGAATTTTCCTTCACTTTTCCAATTTTTTTCGCCACAAGAACTTTCCTTGAGTGAAGATGAACACAACAAAACAGACAGCTTAAATTACGGACGATCCGTTCTCGAGCGGGAACACACATTAGTTTTATATTTATGAAGATTGAAATAAATCTCTCCATATTTCCAATCATTTTGAACACAACCACTACTATATACAATTACATACTTACACTTGTGCTAAACGTTTTACAATGTCGATAAAGAATCGGTTATTAATATGAAATTTCACGAAACAATCAACATTATTGATAAAATTAAAAGTTTTGTTTGCTAGAATCAATCTTATCACTCACCTCATTTGCAATACAAAAAATGTCCCCGACATGCCTTGGTTTTCCTTGGTTTTGAAGTCTGTGTTAGGGAACACATGTCCTCCATTTTGCATGTATTTGCAATGCCGATTTCCCCAGGCACCTTGATTTTAAAGCCTGTAGGTTAAAAAAATATATTATTTTCTTCCTTTTCACTGTGATGAATGTAATTAAAAAAAACTCTCGTAAATCTATCACAAAATGACTGAGCAATAATTGTGAGTTAAAGAGGAAGCTTGTATGTTCGATTTCGACTAATCAGAACGAGGTATTTCCCTTCGGATAACGGTTGAGTTTTTTCATTGTTCGATAGTTAGTTTCATGACATGTGTTATATATTCAATGTAAAAAATTGTTGTGGAAAATCATGAAATGACTGAGCAATAAACGAGAAATTGGACATTTTGTACGATGTGATCGATTTCCGTTTTTCAATTTATATCCCCAATATGTTCCCGAAAGTCGTAATCCTACGTCAAAAGGAGTTACACCATTAATGGAGGGCTTCATTGTTTACCCACCGTGAGCTCAAATAACGATACATGCATGCATGATACATGAGTGAGAAACACGAATTCAGTCAGTCAGTCAATATGGCGTGAAGTCCATTTGACGGTGAACAAAGAAACGAGCACGGAGCGTGGTAGGGGAGAGTGCAACAAAAACTGTACCTTACATAATGCGTAACCAAATGTAATCAATAACTCGAAATTTTCAATTTTGCGACTTGGTACCCTCTGACTTAACACCGACCACATCACAATGTGTGTTCTTTCATCGAAGTAATACTGTAGGAAAGTTAACATATTTTTGTATTTTAATGGGCTTTTCATTGACATTGAGATCATATTCCTGGCATACTCGCTCTAAATCGAATTTATTACCCAATAAAGTTTTATAAAATTGAAAGAAATTGATGGTAAGTGGTAGCTACTAAATTAAGCTATCTTTTGGCGCAAAAGTATTACCATATGGATGCTTTCCAAAGACATGAAAATTGATCAAAGCTGCTGTTCGATTTTTCGAACGCTTGGCACAAAATGGGTTAATGCTATCAAACCCCGAAGAAGCTATTTTAAATGATAAATTTATCTACAACAAAAGTAATCAATTAGCGTGCATAGTAAGAAAAAACTATTCCTTAAACAAATTAAATTTAGCGGGGAATAAAAACATGTTTGTGTTGTATTCGATCATGCTTCCCTGAACTTAATAACAAAAACATTCGAAGCAAGATAGCAAAATGAGATGCCATAGATTTTCCTACAGACATTAATTATTCATGTAGAGAACACTGCAAAAAGGCACAGAAAAATAAGTGCAGTGTAAATGCCCGAGCACATCAAAACGACTTCCAATTCGAGAAAATTCACGTCTGCTCGAATAATTTTATCCAACTTGTGCAGACTGACTCGAGACAATGAAAATCTCAACAAGCGTTTTCTCAACAACATCTCAACAATATGTGTTCCAGTTATAAGTCAAAAATCCAACAGATTTTTGGTTAATATTTCTACTTTTCCTCCCTGCCGGTGGAATACTCGAACAATCTGCTCCCCAATCTCTGTATCTAAAGCCACTCACGCTAATGTGCAGCAAATTTGCGTATCTTGCAGCTCGCGTTCTACGAGCCACGAAGTGAAGAACCCACCAGTCGAACATAGTTCTGTTCTCGCCATGAACGCGCTCGCAAACAAGGGAAAAGCACTCAAATCATTGTGCAGTTTCCACCGCTTTCACTGCCATGACAACCAGCAGGGATGTATGGTGGAGACGGCTAACACTTGTGTTCGGAGCCGTGGGAGTTTCCAGGATGCCACTGGCATACATTTTCTTTCGAAATGTTTCTTTTTGTGCCAAGTTTCAAGAACTGGCTATACCACCTCAACCACCTGTGTTGTCTAGACTACTCACCTTGGTGTACTTCTTGGTGTAGAAACGCCAGCCGTTTTATCTGCCAAAATCTCTTGAAACACCACTCAGCAGCATACGAGTGGATGCTGGAACAAAGAACTTTGTCGTACCCCCCTGCTTTTTGAAGGCACCCACACAAATACCCTAAGCGTGCGCCCTCAGAGTGAACGACGAACGATGGTCGTATTGTGCGATCGCATTCATTTCGAAATGATGTCAATGTGCTCTCTTCGGTTGACATTTGGAATGCTCCGCTAGGCAGGGAATCAATTTCTCGAGTTGGAAAATTCAGGGTGGAATGCAAATTTTACGTTGGGTTCAATTCTCCGAGGGAATGAAATGTGTTTTAGGTGTATGGGGCAGCATTACTTCTGCGATGTGAATTGGAGTAGATCTGATGTGATGAATTGTGATGTGTCACATAATAGCATTAGAGAAAGAATCTTCGGTAATGGCACTGGGGGTAAGACGGACAGGTTCAATTGTATCTTTGGAAATTCATTTTGATAATAAATTTCCAATGTATCCATACCGTTCAATTGAATGCAACTTCATGGCAAAGCCGAAAATGTATTGACTTAACCTAGATTCCCTAATTAAGAAACATCTCCTAATTAATCTTGTTTGCCCTTCGAAACAGGATTGAGCTGTATTCCTTCTAAGCACACTGGACGTAAACGTAAATGCCAAAAGCGTGTTAATTAATGTAATAAATAACGTTGATGGAAACTGGGATGATAAAAAATCAGTTTTCCACGGATGGGCACAATGATATGTGTTTTCCTGCGTTCCACATCTCTTCCAAATCGGCAAACAACTGAAACAATATAATAATCTAGACGGGATCTGCTGCCATAACAAATGAAAATCCGTCCGAGATTCCACGTTTTCGCCGCTCTCTATAATCGCACAGAGACGCAGCCCGCCTCCGGAAGGATTTATCCCGATAAGCTGCTTTTGCGAATCCGTGAGAACTCCCCCCGCGCCATCCGTTTGCATTTTAAAGTGAGTCAGCGAAATGCCGCCCGTGTCAGGTGGATGATTTTGGAAGCGAATCCCTGCGAAGCAGAAACTTCATAAAAGCCAAGCTTACGGCAGAGGATGACAAGGGTGTTATCAGCTGAAATTCAGCTCTGCTGACTGGAAGCAAAAGCGGCTGTTTTTATCCATCTAGATTTTTTTTGTCCTTTGTTGAATATATCACAACGATATACATTCTGTCCGTGGAAAACAATTTCCCGAGATTGCATTCCACCAGCTTTTGGGTCGAATGAGTTATACTTCCAGTTCCTGGTAAACCGTTCCATTATTTAGAGCCCGAACCTTCATTCATTTCCCATTTTCATTTGCCGCTGCCGCTTTCGAATGTGAGGAAGGTGGGACGGAATATCCGCTGGTGGAGTATCCGGGGCGGCTCATTGCTACAGCAACAAGTTTATTCCGAGCAATTCGTCATTACTCATCCATCTCGGAACACGTGCGTTGAATGACCGGCCAAACGATGGATGACTGCGCAAAAAGCCGGAACGGCCCACCGGGCGGATCTGTTTCACTGCGAGAACTGTTTTGGAACTACACTAATAGGATTTTTATTGGTCTCACGGTGCGTTCCTACGCGTTGGTGTCTGATGATTTTTGTTTTGCATCAGGTTGGATGATACGTGGCTTTGGGTAATTTCGACAAGAGAGTATATAACATGGGAAATCATGGGAATGGGAAATATTAAACATATTGCAATTTTTTGATAAATTGTACATTCACACTAAACGAATAAATATTGTATTGAGTTTGTGAATATGACTTCATCGTTTTTCTATTTAAATAAAATGCATTTGTTTGTCCAGAGAGAGACGAATGAACTCTCTGAGTTTAAAGTCTCTTTAATTCAATACCGTTACCGTTGTCCAGAGAATGAAAAAAATGATGAATTTTGTGAATCGCTTTTCCGTAAAAACTATCGGCTTCGTCTGGAATATATGTAAATCCGAAGGAGCTGTTTATGACGAACATAACGGAAGAGGTTCCACTACCCAGGGCTATCTATTTAATCTTCTATGGGTCCATGAAATTTCCAGGTATATATGAAATTTTCAGGTATATATAAGGGTGGCAATGGATGTATGAAAAAAAATCATCATCGAATTTCAAAAACCGACCATTTACATTTTTTTATTGGCCCAAAGAAGAATGACCTATGCAAAGTTTAAGCTCAATCGAACAATATTTAGGGATGCCTCAAATCACTCAAAGCTTTGGTTTTTTGCCACTCAAGCTCAGTCCCAAAAGGTCGATTTTCGGCCAAAAATTTTTTTTTTCGAGATGACACCAGATCTCGACTTTTCATGCATTTTTAAGTCATTTGGATAGAAAAAAAAATTCGATTTTCCAAATTTTCTTTACTTCCCCCTTGAAAGATTTCCGAGGATTAAAAAATCAAAACTTTGAGCTCTTTGAGGCACCCCTAGATCATGTTTACATGATCAATTTCGCTGCCACCCTAATATATATATATATATATATATATATATATATATATATATATATATATATATATATATATATATATATATATATATATATATATATATATATATATATATATATATATATATATATATATATATATATATATATATATATATATATATATATATATATATATATATATATATATATATACATATACAGTGTCGGACAATAGAATAGGACCACAGCTCAATCCAAAACAGAAAGTGACAAAACTTTGAGAAAAAAAATTCCATTTAAGTGCATCAAACCATTTACAAATTGTAAATTCCATTCTTCGAAGAAATTAAAATCATCCGTAGTTAAACCAATTGTCCTTTATTTAAAAATGTGTTTTAAGCATACTTACTGACTAAAATAACGCGACATAAAATAGGACCGCTTTAGAATTCATGGTAAAAAAAATTTAAAAAAAAAGGAAATTCATACCGTGATCGATTTGCAGGGTTAGTACTTGGTGGTATAACCCTTATTACGCATCACTTCATCCACCCGGTTCGGCATCGACTCCACCAGCTTTTGGCACGTTCTCAGCGGGATAGCGTACCACACCGCCTGGATTCTCTCCCACAGCTGCTGCTTGTTTTTTGATTTTTCGGTGTACACCTTACGTTTAACTATTTCCCATAGGTTCTCTATGGGATTGAGATCAGGGGACTGTGCTGGCCACTCCATAACGTCTACCTTATTATCCTGGAACCACTTTTTAACCGTTATAGCGGTATGTTTGGGGTCGTTGTCCTGCTGGAACTGCCACTTTAGGGGCATCTCCCACTCGGCGTGTGGCAGCATTACTTCCCGAAGTATCTGGGCGTAGAGATGCTGGTCCATAATCCGGTCGATCCAGTACAAGGGACCCACCCCGTACCAAGAAAAGCACCCCCACACCATGATGTTGCCTCCTCCATGTTTGAATGTTTTATTTGTATACTGGGGCATATACGCACAGCCATATATATATATATATATATATATATATATATATATATATATATATATATATATATATATATATATATATATATATATATATATATATATATATATATATATATATTCAGGATACTAGTTGTGTTTTTGGTCTTTTCTCAAATACCCAAAATATAGATCTGAATATTCTTAATCATACTGTGAGACCGATGGGCAAGACTCGACAAAGTCATATTCAACTGAGGATAGTCAGGGGACTATGAAGAAATTCGTTTTCGTATTCGATTCGAAATGAGTTTCGACTTGTTCTAACAGTTTCTTCGTCAACATGACTCAACAGTTATTCGGGCTTGCTATCTCATTTCCTTGTAAAATTAACTTCGTGGCATATTGGAGTGACTCCCCCCAAAATTAATTCGTTTCTCTCTCTCTCATGGATGGAAAACAAGGGAGCATGATGCGATTTATGATTAATCGCGAACTACACAGATCGCGATCTGTACAAACTGCGACTAACGATGAATCCTCTCCCATCAAAACCAAATGTTTTTCTCTTGGTAACTCTGAGTTGACCAAAGCATTGCTAGACTGAATCTAGTTCGAATAATTGAGTTACTCTCCTTCCTCGTTTTGTTTACAACTCGTAACCAGAATTAGCTCCATGGGAATGACTATCTCTATGGTGTACGATTTACGATTCTCGCTCTCTTGTCCGGGCGTTCAATTGCCCTCTACGAGTGCGTTTACTTCGATGTAACTAAAGTAAAAAAATGCGCTGCAGCAGATAGGACGACTTTAATGTTTAATTTTCCACAGAGTAGAGTAGGGCGGGGCTAGTTGGTCATAGGGGTAAGTTGGTCAGTGAAGATATCTTGGAATCTGAGCGTCCAAAAAAATGCGATTTATGGATGAAGAATAACGAATTTCGGATACAAAAGCCACTCACTGCGGTCAGTGCAATAGAGAATTATAAACCCCACGACGAGTGTCATAAGATCTCAGTTGATCGTACATTTTACGAACAAGATCTCATCTTCCGCTCTATGGAATGGGATGATTCGTTTGTGGCTCATTAACTCATTAACGACCAAGCTGTAAAAACGAATTTTTCAATAGAAGCAATTTGTGTAATTTTGATTATCAACAAGTCTCAACATCAAGAATGATATTTTTCCAATCTTCCATTTCCCGGAGAATACTTTTGACGTAGAACTACGTCTTTCATTAAGGGTGCCAAATCAGAAAACAGGTCACGTTTGTTTGAAATAAAGTTAACGTTAATAACTATTTTTGCCGATTTGGCGATTTACATACTAAACGAATCGGAAATTCCGTAAGATTTGTTTAATATGCTATACATTAGAATCCCCTGGTTTGTAAATGGTTAAAATTCTTGAAAACTTTAAGCGTTTCCATTTTCCCATACATTTGTTCTCTCCATTTGTGTCCTTTCCCGAACAGAGCTGTCAATAACGAGCAACTTATCGACGACGACGACTTATCGAGGAGAAAACGTAGGATGTAAAGTCTCCGTGAACAAAGGGAAAGTGGAAGAATGAAGGGAAAGTGGAAGAATAAAATTCCGAGGCAAGCGTCATCTAATGATGCACGCGATGTTGGTGCAGTGAAAAACGCTCGCACTGAACCGAGCCTTCGCGAGTGTGACACCGCATCGAACAACAGCGAAGTAGGCGATATCGGCGCGTTGGTCGAAAATGTAAACGCCGTTACCTAGGCAGCAACCAAAATCAAGTTCTCCCCGCTGGTGGTGAAGGCGGTCGCTCTTGACAAACTTATCAGCGAATTCGCATCGATGGGTGTTCCGGCAGAGTACAAGCTGTGTGGCATAATTCAGTCTTTTTCCAAGCAGTTAACATTGTTTGTTTTCCATCATCATAGGGGCTTCGTTGGTGCCATTGAGAATGCAACAATGCATTAAACTGACGTTATGGCGAAGCAGGCGTTAAGGTTGTGCGCCAAAAATTATTTAGGGAATACCAATCATCTTGAATGTCGTACTGGAATGTTTTTGGGTTCGCGTGCCATTCGCAAAACTGCCTTCAACTAGGATTGCATTTGCGCTAATATTGATCATAATGAAGCATTGCCAATGTTTTCGAGGTTGTTATTAACAAAAAGTTTGTTTAGTCACCAAGAAAGTAAATGTCGTTCTGGAATTTTGTATGTGATTAGGTTTCGCTTTCCAGTAACGAAACTTCCTCCACTGAGGGTGACAGCTGCGCTTCTCTCGAGCATGAGAAAGTAATGCAACTTTTTTTCGAGCCAGTAATATTAACATAAGCGTTTCTTTTGAGAATAGCGCAAAATGATGAGAAGTGTTTATATTCCTAGTAGTTTCAAGCCACCAATGTATGGCTCTGTATGCATGCTATGGCGAACGCTTGTTTGGCGCTTTGCTTACGTTGTACGAACGATGCCTAGAGGTGCGAGTCCTTTGAGGCAATACTAAATAACATGATATTTGATACTTGCAAGTGTTGTCATTCTTGTTGTTTCCATGCGGTGCCAAAGATATATTGATGTAGTTATGAGATGTGAAATAATGGTGCTGGTGCAACATGTATATAATCGACTGTAGCCGAGTCTATGTCAATTGCGAAGAAGGCCACCGGAATAGCGTTCGAGGTAAATTTTCAATGCATTGACATGAAATAAATTCCGACATACGAACAGCTAGTGTATTGTTTTGCGAGGGCAAGAATGAATCATCAATCAATTATCGTCAACTGATTCTACAATGAAAAAAAAAACAATTCAGAGATTATTCTACTAAGCAGTTTGTTTGAATACAAACAGTATTATTATGAATGGTCCAAAGGTTTGTGCAAGTCGTCAACATAAACCCCACACAGTATTGGGCTATTGTTCATTACCATTGTATCATCATCATTTTGTACCTTAAGTCAGTCCAGAATAAACCACTAAGCGAAGCGGTCGCAGTTTTTGTTCACCCTACTAAAATGCGTTACTTTAATCCGCGGAAATTTAAACCCGAAATTATCGTTGTACCCGGTTCGTGTTTGCCGTTTTTTAACACAGTTGTTTCAAAAATTTCACAGCATTATGGAATAATATCCGAAGGTATAAACAAGCGACTTATATAAAATAACAGCGTAGTTCTACGTCAACAATGCGGTCGTATCTTGGACACAACCTCATATAATTTGTTTTCCTGTGGGAGGTTCAATGGAATGTTCTATTTTCTATATGAATTGTTTTTGTGATTACGATTCCCTTTGGAATATATAATCGTCTGTAACCGCAGCAAAAACCGCTGCGATAGTCGCGAGCGTTGGTTCCGATCGATCTTCAGGTTACTTCAAAGTTTGAATCCTGTACTATAGAGAACAAGAAGGCACAAATCTCTCCAGTTGTTCATCATTTGCATCGAATGCAATTGACAATAAGGAAACAAATTGCGTCAGATGGCTAAATGTGTATTGTTTCTGCAAGTTCTTGCTATCTTCAGCGGCTTCTACGGAGCCGCGCAAACCATCGACCCTTATCAGAGCTATTTGGAAATCTCAAAATTTGTTATCATTCTAAAATATGAACAAGATAAACAAGCGAATCCAACAAAATAATTTTGTTTTCCTATTTTCTAATTCTATTTACAATGATGCTACATTTCATTATGAAATAAATTCTTCTTCAAATGTTTCAGAGAGCCAAGGTAACCCCAAGATAAACCCGTCAACCACTGCGAGTTGGTCCCGTCGATTACAAAATTACTATCCAAATCCAAATACTATCCAAAATTACTATTACTAGCCTACATATTAATGTCGCAATGGATATGACACACCACATCACTTAATTGACGCTGCTCTGTCGTGGATGTTAGCCAGGGGTACTGTATATGAGACACTAAAAAGATCATCAAAAAATATTTAAGACTATTGGTCTCTCAACACTTAATCCCCGATTACCATTTTTGAGCGAAATTTGCCATCCACGTACATTTCATTATCTAATGAAATTTCCTTGAATCGTTTCAGAATCATGAAGGTTACTCTCATTGTGATTATCGCTCGTGCCAATTTCTGAAAAAGCAACCCAAAAATGGATGAGCATTATCAATTCGAAGTGCCACTCATTTCGACCCGATTAAATTCATTTCTCTACCCTTCCACATTCATCCACACCGTTTTGGAATTCCTTTCGGGGGCGTACAAAAGAAGAATAATCTCCCATCACTAGTTCAGAGGCCCATTTCCGTAATGAATAGTATAGTTTAAAAGACGGTATCGTTGCTCGATCGTCCTCATTGTATGTGTTATTCTTTTGTTTTCAACTATCGAACCCAGTTCGGATCACAAGGGCGAATCCAAAATGGGTGAAAAGCTATTGGAATTTCATTTGTTCATCAGGACAGGCATACGGATGCAAACGGAATCTAATATGTGCCCCAGTGCGGGAGGGAAGAGCCGGCTGTGAACAAAAAAAAAACAATTTAATTCCCCAAACCTCTCAGTGTCGACCGACGGCGGTTTTCCGAAAGTATTGGTCGAAGAAAATCCTCTCGTTTCCTGGGGGAAGTTAGTTTTTTTTGTATGCCCTCGGTCGCTTCCGTTCATCCTCCTCAGCTGGATGACTTGATGGAACGCTAACACATCGGAAGTATTTCTAAGGAGGGGTAGGAGCGGGAAGAGCGATGAGGACGGGGTCGAGTTCAGCTTCCAGAGGACTTATGTCTTCCATTTCCGTTCAAAAAGTGATTAGAATTCAATTGATATTGCTTAACTTTTTTGGCAGTTTTTCAAATCTCGACATCATGGCGATATTCGTGATTTAATTCATTTCAACGGTGATTGAATTTGTTACGGAGTGCATCTCCTGTCCCTGCCTGGAAATGGGGAGATACTTTTGATGCAAGTGCAACGAGTTGCATGTAGAAAATATAAATAAGAAAAATTATTCTAACAGCATCGAACTAGAACATCACTATGACATATTCTACTTCATTTTGCTGTTGGTTTTGGACAGATTCTCGATAGTCAAAAATCGATAAAAAAAGACTGGAATATTGTCAGATGTGCACAGTAATAACGGGTGTTAAAT
This sequence comes from Toxorhynchites rutilus septentrionalis, assembly GCF_029784135.1. Taxonomy (NCBI): domain Eukaryota; kingdom Metazoa; phylum Arthropoda; class Insecta; order Diptera; family Culicidae; genus Toxorhynchites; species Toxorhynchites rutilus. The sequence continues at coordinate 7,226,029 of NC_073746.1, forward strand.
AGAAAATGAGAATTTTTTCAATCACATATAAAAACTTCAAAAAAGAGAACAATTGAAATAACCGGTGGTAAACACAAATCGTTCAGAATCTAATTGCTCCTTGCTCTCTTCCTTTTTCATTTCAATAAAGAAACCCCAATTTCAACATCGAAAGTCCCCTCCCTTACCAAACAGGTAAATTGAAATTTTCCATGGTTTCAGTCTGAGCCTTGAAATTTGATATGTCGTGTGCAGTGAACCATTAAACGATAATTATCGTCGTAACTTTCGCTGGCAAAACCAGTTCACAAGTGTGTATACTCCTACAACAACTCACACCTTCACATTACGCCCTCCGTTTGTGCCAGGTGCACATGATTCCACCCAGAAACTGAATTTGTTGACAAGCAAAAGTAGGGTAACGGACTTAGTCGAGCGGATCAAGCGGATATACTTTTCCCAGTGCCCCGTAATAGGATCGTTTACAGCTCACAAGCAAAAATTAATTGTGAGCAATTGTAATTGCTTCACAGGATCACATTTACGCGGAATCGAGGGCATCGAAGGATTTTTGTTAAGCAGCCCCATGTTGTTCTGATTGTCTTTAATCGGAAGCCATCAAACGCTAAGCGCGGCGATAAATCGTCGCACCGGAAGCCTTCCGAGCGGCATCGAATCACGTCTGGTATCTGTATCGCGATAGGATTTATGCCACGGTACGTTGGGAACAGATTTTTACTTGTTGTTTGGATGTTTGATGACAGGTTGAAGCATTTGTGGTTTATGAGCTAGAGTGAAATTTCATCAAAACCGATTTCCAATTCCGCTGAATGGAGATGTACCACAAAGTAAATACAATATTGATCATGGTTTGACATGTATAAGTTGTACATGCATTCTATAAATCCCATAATCCTGCTTAACTGTGTCATATATCAATGCACTCCTGGCAGTGGATGCGTTGCGTACATTGAAAATAATCCCCGGGACTGTAACTCGCTAAATAATCCCGGGACTAATAATAAAGCTACATTGCCATCCGATAAATGCACTCACCAACATACACACCGATAAAATGTGCTTTTGGTTTTCAATCAAGCCCTAATCAGCCCAGGGGGTGTGTTTGTGTACGCAAGGATCCTGTGTCGGCTATACAGAAAGTGTCACTTGTGCCATGTGACAGCGAAGCAAAGACCCCAGAGCTGAAATTGGATCATCCTCGATTCCCTCGTATCCTCCACTGACCGATGGCATTTACGAATGGGGGAAACAAAGCTGCTCAACGTCAACAGTTTGTGATCAGATTTGCCGCCAGCTCGAGGTTGAATATAGACGATGGTTGTTATCACAGACCAGATGTGGTCTTCCGATAGTGACGAGATAAGTGAGTTTAGCAGTGAAAAAGATACAATTTGATGCTTGAAGGCTCGAAGTCACGCACACAACATTTTCATCTCGAAGTCAGCGAAATCAGGTGAAGACGGATGGTTCGTGCGATGGTTCGATAAACATGCGTCTCCATAAAAACGGAAAAATAGGGCTTTCTCCATCCCTCAAATATCCTGCGCAGAAACAACATCTTGATGATGATGATGGGGAAGCAGTAAAAGCAGCAGCGAGGCAAAATGAATGCTCGTTGAGCACAGAATCATGTAATGTGGCGCTTATGAGTGGAATATTTTCAGCAGACCGTAATGATATCAGTGTTTGTTATTGTGCCAGTGCAGAATTCAGAAACAGACCAAACATCGTTCTAGTCACTTGAACACTGCGTAACTGGACATTAAATGATCATTAAATGGTTACTTTTCGCCGATGGAGAAGAATAAAGATGTTCTGAGATTTCAAATAATATATATTTTAATATCCTGTGACAACAAAATATAAGTTTCGTTCACAATTTGAGTTTCATGTGACTTACGTTTAGTTTTTCTTCTCCGTTTTTTTTTTCCCTTCCTTTACTCCTATATTCACTCTACTACTAGTCCTAGGAGATTAATATTCCGTAATTATAGGTTTTAATTAGCAAAATTATAATTCTTTTTACCTTTTGTTCGATTCGTAGTATATGAGAATTTTAGGTTAAGCTCAAACAATGGGCCCTATTATAGAAATCGAATCGAGGATTCGATACAATCACTATCACTATCACACCGAGTAAAATCTGGAATTATAGAAATCGAGGAAAACTGCTCGATTCGTTAGCCAGCTCGAATGTCAGCGGTTGTGATGAAATATTTTGAAACAAGTTTGAAATGTTTCATGAAGCACTATAAAAAGGATGCCAAATCTTTTTTTTGAGGCATCTGCTATGAAAATGTATTTCCAAAAGTGTTAATATGGTTATGTTTTGGAGTAAATTGATATTCCCTCAAAGAATAAAGCTTAATAGGCGTAAGACACGCTTGCATGTGTAATAAAAACGACAGCGTGGAACAATTTGCTGTACAAAAAATATAATTATTAGAAAATCTATGGAATTCCGTGAAGAGTCATGCATGAATTTCACTTTTCTTTTAGCAAAACAATTTTTGTTATTCATTCCTCGTCGATTATTTGCAAGAGACGGACACACATTGTCCGTCCTCCGCTACAATATCGAAGCTGGAAAGTTTTTTTTCCCCCTCCGCCAAAGTGATTTTTGGTTGTTGTTTTTTTTCTTTCGCCCATTGGTGACAAGTTAAGTGCCAACGCATCCGGAACAGCGAGGAAGCAGCACCTCTCCAGCGACGCTGGACCGGTGTTCTGTTAATTGGTTCCATTGAGCGTCACATTTGTATCTTCACCAAACATCAAACAGAGAAGTACAATAGAATAGTTTTTGCCGTCTCGCTATTGTGCTTATACCGTAGCGTGCAGCGTTGTATAGCTCCCTGAATAGGGTTGTTCAAGTTGTTCGAACTCATCAGACTAAATTTTTTTATTGAGTTTTTATTTATTAAAATTTTTTTTTTACGAAATTATTGTTTTTTTTCAAGAAGATTTTTGATTTGAGCTAGTTTTTAGTTTAAGTTAGTTTTTAGTTTAAGTTAGTTTTTAGTCTAAGTTAGTTTTAAGTTGAGTTTTTGCGCGAGTGTGTGCGTGTGAGTTGTGTGTGTGCGTGCGAGTTTTTTTTTTTCGTTTTCATAGGCGGTTGCGCACCGTCTGCGCAACCGTTATGACATCTGCTGATGCCAATGTTGCGCGGACGCGTTATTATCAACAGTCCTCGAAGGCACCATGGGTTGTTTTCTTTCGGCCCAAGGAAAAAGCTTTGAGAACTCTTGATATTTCAAGAGATTTGCTGCGTAATTATAAGGGCGTCTCGATACATAAAGAGAGACCGGACAAACTGCGTGTAGAAGCACCGACTTTTGATGTGGCCAACAACCACGAAGTTTTTAACAGGGAGTATCACATCTACATCCCTTCTCGAGAAGTGGAGATAGAAGGCGTAGTAACCGACGCGAGTCTGAGTGTCGATGAACTAAAACAAGCGTCGGGTTCCTTCAAAAACTCGATGATTGGAGATCTTGTAAAGATCCTGGATGTTAGAAATCTGCATTCAGCATCTTTGGAAGAAAATAAAAAAGTTTATAAGCCCTCGCACTCTTTTCGAGTTACTTTCGCAGGTTCTGTTCTCCCAAACTATGTGAAAGTAGAAAATGTTTTTTTCCCAGTGCGCCTGTTTGTACCGCGGGTTTATAATTGTACCAAATGTAAAAAGTTGGGACACTCGGTTAGCCACTGCGGCAACAAATTTCGTTGCGGCAAATGTGGCGATAAACATAGTGAGGATTCTTGCACTCAAACAGTGGAAAAATGTATTCACTGTGGCGAGAATCCTCACCCTCTACAAGAGTGCCCAAGGTACAAACAGCACTCCGATAAAGTGACGCGTTCTATCGCTGGACGCTCCAAGCGGACTTATGCTGAAATGCTAAAGACCGCATCAGCCGCTCAAAATGAAAACCAATTTTCGGTTTTGTCATCTCAAGAATCGGATTCTGATTCTGATGAGGGTCATACTTCGGCTGCACCAGAATCTTCAATAAAGGATGAATCATCAAAAAGAAAGCTCTCTTCACCAATGGTGCACCGTAAGAAAGCTAAAATGACCCTCGGAAGATTGTCTAATTCCAAGTAGCAAAAAAACGAATCCGAAGGCTCCTTCTCAGCCAGTTCCTGGTTGCAGCAAGGATTTTACGTCATTACCCAGAGAAGAGAGAAATAAAAACGCTGCTCCTCGATCTTCTCGTAGAAAATTCGCGTCTAATCGAGGATTGATAACTTTTTCGGACATTGTGGATTTCATACTAAACACGTTCAAAATTCAAGACCCCCTCAGAAGCCTTATTTCTGCCTTGCTTCCATCTTTAAAGTCTTATCTTAAGCAATTGACTGCTTCATGGCCCCTCCTTGCATCAATCATATCTTTCGATGGATAATTCATCTAACGTAGTAGAAGATATGATCAATGTGCTACAATGGAACTGCCGTAGTCTAGTGCCTAAACTAGACTCGTTCAAATTTTTACTTCAAAATTATGATTGTGATATATTCGCTCTTTCCGAAACATGGCTTTCTTCTGACACAGAACTCAACTTCCACGATTTTAATATTATTCGCCTGGATAGAGATGATTCCTATGGAGGAGTACTTTTAGGGATCAAAACGTGCTACTCTTTCTATAAAATTCCTCTCCCAGCTCTATCAGACGTCGAAATCGTCGCTTGTCAAATAACTGCAAAGAATAAAGAACTCTGCATAGCTTCAGTATACGTTCCCCCGAATACTTCCATTAGCCGTAGTCAACTTTGGAATCTAATTTCGATTCTCTCAACCCCAGTTCTAATTTTGGGTGACATGAACTCCCATGGTACTGGGCGGGGCGATCTTTATGATGACGCTAGGGCGGCTATTTTTTACGATTTATGTGACGATTTCAACTTGACTATCTTGAACACTGGTGAAGTGACACGAATTGCAAAACCTCCGGCTCGGGAAAGCCGACTCGATCTATCTTTGTGCTCAAACTCGCTATCATTAGATTGTCAGTGGAAGGTCATCAATGATCCCCATGGTAGCGATCACTTGCCAATCAATATATCAATCAAGTGTAGCCCGCAATCCACTGAACCATCTCGAGTTCCATTTGATCTAACAAGGAACATCGACTGGCAAAAATTTGCAACGGCGGTAACAATCGGTGTCGAATCAATAGATATACTTCCACCATTGGAAGAATATCGATTCTTCGTCGATTTATTGTATAAAAGCTCACTGGAAGCACAAAAAAGAAAAGTTCCAAGTGCTTCATTTAAAAGAAAACCAGCCACTCCTGGCTGGGACGATGAATGCACAAAATTGTATTTGAAAAAATCTGATGCTTTCAAAGCTTTTCGCAGACATGGAACATCCACACACTTCGAGGAATATTCAAAGCTTGAAATACAGCTGAAACAATTAGTTAAAGCAAAAAAACGCGGTTACTGGCGCAATTTCATCGAAGGTCTTTCTCGTGAAACCTCAATACGCACCTTGTGGAGGGTAGCTCGCAACATGCGTAACCGCTCATCTACCAACGAGAGTGAAGAATACTCCAACCGATGGATATTCGATTTCGCTAAAAAGGTCTGTCCAGACTCAGTTCCAGCCCAACATATTCTTCGAGAAACGTCTCTAAGCGGTGGACCTCTGGACAGACCATTCTCAATGCTGGAATTTTCTATGGCTCTTCTTTCATCGAACAACTCTTCACCCGGAAGCGATATGATTAAATTCGTTCTTCTAAAAAATCTTCCCGATATCGCGAAAAGACGCTTGCTAGACTTATTCAATACTCTACTAGAAAACAATATTCTGCCACCCGAATGGAGACAGGTCAAAGTGATAGCAATTCAAAAGCCTGGCAAACCAGCGTCTGATCATAACTCATACCGTCCGATTGCTATGCTCTCGTGCATTAGAAAATTGCTGGAGAAAATGATCCTTCGAAGACTCGATCAATGGATCGAGACAAATAATTTGCTATCAAGTACACAATTTGGGTTTCGCAAGAGCAAAGGAACAAACGATTGTCTAGCGTTGCTTTCTACAGATATTCAACTGGCCTTTGCGCACAAGGAGCAACTGGCTTCAGTATTCTTGGATATTAAGGGAGCTTTTGATTCAGTTTCCATAGAAATTCTGTCAGACAATCTGAACAGATGTGGACTTCCTGGAATTTTGAATAACTGACAACTTCCAGAAATAGTTATATGGGTCTACCCCAAGGCTCATGTCTCAGCCCCCTTCTTTATAATTTTTATGTGAAAGATATTGACAGTTGTTTGGCAGAACAATGCACGCTAAGACAACTTGCAGATGATGGTGTGGTTTCCGTCAGAGGTCCCCATACCGAAAACTTGCAAAGACCATTGCAAAATTCCCTAGATAACTTGTCGTCTTGGGCAAGGAACTTAGGGATAGAATTCTCGCCGCAGAAAACAGAACTGGTAGTGTTTACTCGAAAGCGGTCCCCAGCCCAATTGCAACTTAAGCTTTTGGGGAGAAACATTACCCAATCATTGACCTTCAAGTACCTTGGTGTCTGGTTTGATTCAAAATGCACTTGGAATACCCACATTACGTATTTGAAGCAAAAATGTCAAAAAAGAGTCAACTTTCTCCGCTCGATTTGCGGCACGTGGTGGGGAGCTCATCCGGGAGATCTCATAACGCTTTATAAAACAACTATTCTATCTATTCTGGAGTATGGCTCTTTCTGCTTTCTCTCAGCAGCTAAAAGTCACCTTCTAAAATTGGAACGAATTCAATATCATTGTCTGCGTATAGCTCTCGGCTGTATGCACTCAACGCATAACATGAGTCTCGAGGTTCTGGCAGGAGTAACTCCTCTACAGAACCGATTCTGGAAACTTTCTCTCAGAATACTGGTGAAATGCGGTATCACGAACACACTTGTGATTGAAAACTTTGATAAAATGCTTCATCTAAATATACAATCTCGGTTTATGAGAATTTATCATCACTATATTTCATCAGATATTTGTCTTCCATCGTTTACTCCAGACCGTGCTCACTTCACCATCAGCAGTTCCTCAATTGAATACGATCTGTCGATGAAACAAGCAATACTCGGGATTTCAGATCAGCTTCGACCAACTTTCATTCCCCGTATTTTTAACCGAAAGTACCAAAAAGTCAATTGCATGAAAAGATACTTCACTGATGGGTCTCGCCTCAATGAATCCACTGGCTTCGGTGTTTTCAATGAAAATTCAAGCGCCTTCCGTAAACTGCAGGAACCTTGTTCCGTTTATGTTGCTGAGCTGGCAGCAATCGACTTCGCATTGGGGATGATCTCCAACAAGCCTGCAGACCATTACTTCATTTTCTCGGATAGTCTCAGTTCGCTTGAGGCTCTCCAGTCGATGAAAACTAGTAGGTACCCATCTTATTTCCTCACAAAAGTGAGACAGCAGATGAGTGCACTGATCGAAAGATCTTATAAGTTAACCTTTGTTTGGGTCCCCTCTCATTGCTCAATTCCTGGCAATGAGAAGGCGGACACTCTCGCAAAGGTGGGTGCCCAGGAAGGCGAATTGTTTGATAGACAGATTTCATACGATGAATTTTTCCAATTACTGCGTCAGAGTTCCCTCTTGAGTTGGTAAACCGATTGGGACACTGGAATTCTTGGGCGGTGGTTATATTCAATTATTCCAAAGGTTTCTTCGAGAGCGTGGTTCAAAGGTTTGGACTTAAGTCGTGACTTCATTCGTGTAATGAGTAGACTTATGTCCAACCACTACTCGCTAGATGTGCATCTCCACAGAATAAATCTTGTTCAAAGCAATGTCTGTCGGTGTGGAAACGGTTACGATGACATCGATCACGCAGTTTGGCAATGTACGGATAATTACGCAGCCAGAGAGTACCTTTTGAATGCCCTTGAGGTCCAAGGAAGACAACCCTATGTTCCTGTTAGAGACGTGTTGGGAACTCGCGACATCTGCTATATGCAGTTGATCTATATGTTTGTGAAACGGTCTAGTATAAGTATTTAATGCTTTTGTGTTTTTCTTTTTCGTTATTAGTTTGTTTGTCTTGTCCCCCCATCTCACCGTCGCCCACCCTCGACAGCTAGTCGAACACCAGATGCTATCCCTGGTCATTATGCACAATGCTACAGTGCGTGCGGCAACCCTCGGTTGAGACAACGATACCTCATATCCATATCCCCAACCTGACCCGTCCCACAAAAATGTTGCCCTTTTAACCTCGAGTAAACCGCGAGTATTCGGTCGAATCCTACTAAACATAGAAATTAGTTGAAACTTTGTATAAACAAACCTTGAATTAGCGGCTCCGCAAAGCTTATGCGATTGAGCCTTACAAATAAATGAACTGGATAAAAAAAAAATTTTTTTGTTATTCATGTAATGCAACATGTAATTCTCTTTTAGCGTCGATTTCTTGTTGTAGCGGAGTCGATAGCTTTATTGTATTGGGGCCACCACCTGTTGCTCTAAATTCTCGCTTGTTGTGTGCTAGTGTTTTCTTTACCTTTCCCCTCATGTCAATCCAAATCTGTAATTTGAATAAAATCATTATTGTTTTGCAGGATAGCTTTAGCATATGGTATAGAGCATTATACCACTCCGACCATTAGTTTGACCTATTGTAGTGAAAGTGGTATAGTTTGGCATAGTATAGCAATAAAAAAGAAAATTGCTGCCAAAAAGAACGTACTAATGTATGCTAGTAGAAGTAAGCAATTCTTAGGTAGGAAATTCGGTTGAAAGAAATTCAAAGAGTATGATAAAATTTACTTATGAAAGTTATGTGTATCGTAAAAGAAATACTTACTTTCTGCCATTCTGAACCTAGATGCATTGGTGGTCTCAGTGCATTAACTTCCTCTCTGGATTCCTTCAACTTTTCTTACACCGGGATTATGTTAGAACTGCCTCCACAAAGATTGTTTCAAGGAGCCGTTCAAACTGGTGGTGATTTGGTTTTTTTTCTTCTACCACTCATTTTCAGCCACTGAAATATGCACTGGAAGTAAATTCTGCATTGTAAGTTATAACATGATGAATGTAAATAATGCTGGATTGAACACTTACCTTGTATAGACTATTCTGGCAGCACCGTAAAACAAATGCTGATCAAAACAAACGAACATGTGTTGCAAATTGCATATATTGAAGCGTTTCTGAAATGTTTCCCAAAGGGATGCAAGCCAAAACAAAATAATTCTCTGAAGATATGCAACAAGTGAACCAAACAACTCGACACATGCATCGATAGTTATCACTCGCTCGGTGCTATCGAATTGCTCGATTTCTATAATAGTAAAATAGAGCTAACGAGCAAAATTCTTATCGCCTCGATTTCTATAATAGGGCCCAATATTCTTAATTAATATATAATTGTGATATACTCAATACTTTTAAGAAATTAGTTTTACTTTAGGAAATTTAGAAATAAGCAATTCAACTACAATGCATCTATTCATGTTTTCTGTAACCAATAGTTCGTAGTTCGCCTATCCAACTGTCATTCTACGGCATGGGCGTGCGGTTTTGACTGGGAACACGGATATCCGAGGAGCGACACAACACCGAGGGGTTGTGACAATGATCACCAGAAAATGGAAAATGTTTTCATAGCACTAACTGTTCAAATGAATTAGGATAGCCTGAACAAAATACGTGTTCCAATATTCAAGTGTGAATCCTCGGTTTGAAAATAAAAAAACAAAAGTATGATCATGACAATTTGTGCTGATTTGCCTCTCCGAAGAATGCCTTAACAAAAAATTCCATGGGTGCGATCCTGTTGAGATACGAGAGCAGGACGAAGCACCACGCAATAGACTGTAAAAAATGGCTCGTTTTCCGTTCCCACCGTGGGAAAATAAGGAATAATTTATTTTTCAATTTCAGTATTTTTGTCTATGAGCATGAAAAAAAAACACCAAACTGAGGTGTTTTTTTTTCGTTTACATTGTATAAACCTGGTTCACTTTCATCTCTTACAGCTTCTGACTGCGACACCATAATGAGCACAAATTTAAGACTTCCACCGACAGTGCGAGATTTTTTGTTTTCGTTGTATCTTTTCTCTATCCCACCTCAAACCATCCGTGGAACACTTTTTTTGTCATGTGTTTCACGCGTACCGAATTTCTACGGGTATCTCCGACAACTTTTTCGATTTCTTCGGAGCTGCGATTTTTATCATCGTTGGAAAGATTTGTGCAAAGTAAATACCAACGGGGAGATATTGTATTGGATTTGGGAAAGACGCCAGCTTTCATGTTCGAAAAGTTTTTCGTGCTCCAGACAACATAAGAATAATATCAATCAAACATAATGAATCCTTTGCTTAGGAGATTACCTTTCCGTTGTACCATAAGAATGATTTTTTTCGCCATTCAAATATTTACTTCAGAGCAATTCCATTCAGAATCGCTGCCCCGACTCTCTTCGATTTTATTCAAATGTTGTACCATTTCATTGTTTCCGTTATTTTTGTATAATATATTTCACATTATTCACATTTTCTTTAAATCATAATTTTCCAAAAATGAAAAATAAATGAGATTATAATAAATGATATAATGCACGGAACACGGAACTTCACGGAATTTCTTAAACTATACCAAAACTGGCAATTAATTCCGATTGAAACATTTTCCATTGAATAAAATTTATTGTTATATACTATCAGAAGGTTCTGTTCGTTTTTATAATAAATCAAAATTATATTTTTTCATATTTTTAATTACCTTTTTTGAATAATATGATTCCAGTAATAATTTAAAGGATTTCACGGCAAGTCTTCACGAAGTTACCGTTCTACTGCCATTCTACGCAATACACCGGGTTTTTATAAGCCCTATAATATTGTTTAATGAAATGTGATGAGATCTCCTCACTGAATCAATCATGCTTGATTACGGGTTTAAAAATTCATGGTGGGACTGTTATGCCTAGACAATTGAACTTGATGTTGTTTTTTGATATATAATTTTTTTTTGTATTTTTCCGAAAGATTATGCATAGAAACATCGTTTAATGAAGAAATGAGTGATCTGCAACACCTTCGCAGAATATAAATCTCATCTTCCAAACAATCTTCCAAACCAGAAATGAGTGCATTAGCCCTGCTGAAAGTGTGACATGAAATTCTTGTACTTGAACCGATTTATTCGATACGGATCTATAAAAAATACATAGTGGGACAGTTATGAATAGAATATCAATATGGGACAATTGAGCTTGATGTTGTTTTTTAAAAGCTGGGAACAAACTATATGTTTTTTTTGTGTTTTTCCGTAAGATTATGCATAAAAACAACGTTTTATAAAGATAAGTGAAAATCAAAAACTGTCAAGAAGTAACATGGGACAACTGTGCGAACAACTATGAAATACGACGGCGCCAGTGGTTGTATGGTTAGCGTAACAGCCTCACAATCCGATCGGCCTGGGTTCAATCCCAGCTGGCGTCGTTGGGATTTTCTGAGGCGAAAAATCTCTGGTTACGTCTTCCTTCGGAGCGGAAGTAAAAGAAGTTGGCCCGGCTCATGAGTTGTTGAGTCTGATAGGTAGGAACAGGTGGAGTCGCCTCCCTGATGTCGGTGATTGGCACTAAAGTGGCGGAAATAGGCCGACGAAAAATAAGCGAAGATAAAAAAAAAAAAAAAAAAAATGGCTATAAAATAAGGTATGGCGACGGCGCCCACGAAGAAGTGACCCATACCTTCTACATGGATGATCTCAAGGTCTACGCTGATTCACGTCAGCGTCTAGGTGTAGCTATCCGGGTTGTCGAAGACATAAGCAGGGACATCTGCATGGAGTTCGGCCTCGACAAGTGCCGCTGTGTCCATCTGCTGAAAGGGCAGCTTACCGAATCCGGAGGTTACGAGGTCTATGACGGCGAGTTCATAAGAGACATGGTTTGTGGCGAATCCTATAAATATCTTGGATTCCGACAGCTCACCGGGATTCGCTACTCCGACATCAAGACGGAGCTGCGAGACAAGTTCTTGAGTCGAGTGAACTGTGTCCTGAGGACTTTCCTCAACGCGGGGAACAAGGTACGCGCGATCAACACATTCGCGGTTCCCCTGCTGACCTTCAGTTTTGGTGTAGTCAAATGGAGCAAAACTGACCTAGAGGACCTTGAGAGGAGGATGAGGAAAGCATTTAAAGAGGCCGGAATGCACCATCCTCAATCGGCACTGGAGAGAGTTTCACTGCCACGCAAAGAAGGGGGACTTGGAATAGTCGACATATCTGCACTGTGTGTTGCCCAGGTACGACAACTGCGCGAGTACTTCGCAGAACGCGCCAACCAAAACGCGCTATACCGGGCTGTCTGCGCCGCCGACAGAGGAAACAGCGCTCTGCACTTGGCGCAAGCGGAGTACCAACTCAACTGCAATCTGCAGACAGTGGAGGAGAAGATTGCAGCTTGGAAGCAGAAGGCAGTGCATGGTGCCCACCCCCATCAACTGGATCGGCCACACGTCGACAAGGCCGCATCTAATCTGTGGCTAACGCGTGGTGAACTCTCTTCAGTAGTAGAAGCCGACATGATAGCCATCCAGGACAGGATAATGCCGACGAGAAACTGCAGGCGGTACGTCTGGCATCAAGACGTTGATGACATTTGCCGGATGTGCCATCAACCAGGTGAAAACATAGAGCACATTATGGGAGGCTGTCCCGTTTTGGCCAACGCAGCCTACACCGAGCGCCACAACAACGTGGCCCGTATTGTTCATCGACAACTGGCGCTCCAATGTGCTCTACTGGAAGACAACGTACCAAACTACCGGTACCTGCCTGCACCTGTCCTGGAAAATGACCGTTTCAAGCTGTACTGGGATCGCACTGTTCTGACCGACCTCTCGATCCACCACAACCGCCCAGATATAATGGTTTACGACAAGAGCGACCGCAAAGTCACCATCATCGATGTCGCTATTCCACTGAATCAGAATCTGGAGGAGACCCACGGTCGCAAAATCTGCAAGTACCGACCATTGGCCGTGGAGCTCAAGGAACTGTGGGGGCTAAGGGAGGTCCCAAGAATTGTTCCAGTCGTTCTCTCTGGAACTGGAATTATCCCGAAGACACTTCTGGAAGCGCTAAAGGTGTTGAACATGGAGAAGGAATTGGCCGGCATCCAAAAGTCGGTCATCCTTAGCACCTGCGCGATTGTCCGACAATTTCTCGGTCAGGACTGAAACAGCACGAGCATGCAGATACGTGCATTCCGCAGAGCCTAGTCCCCCTTTGGCATTCAGAAGCCCGGGGGCAGGTGAAAATTCTGGCTAGGTTCGCCTAGTTAAGAAGTGAGATAAGTCTGCCAAAAAAAAAAAACTATGAAATATCTTGTGACGAACCTTCTGAGCATAACCGCTCATTACCGCCCTCAACACCTGTTAATCGAATCAAAAGCGATGAAGTTGAATAAAACGTTGATGATATGAGCTGATAATAATTCAATTTTAATAACATTTTCAACATGTCACTACCTTATTTTTACCACGAGTGAATGATGTTTATATGCTACTGCGTTATAATTAGAATTTTTTTCAAATATCCGGTATCCGCCCGGATAGTCAGTCACTATCTGGTATCCGGCCGGATAGCAAACATTAGCCGGATGAGCCGGATACCGGATAGTTACCATATATCCGTTTCATCTCTAGTTTAAACAAAAATCGAAAAAATACCGAAAATCGGGTTTCTTAAAAAAATTGTTGATGCAAAATGTCTAATAATTGCACGAAACGTCGATATTTACTGTTACAAAAATTTGACAAAACAATTTTTCTTCCATTGAAAAGTCGATTTTTGACAATGTTTTTTTGAGAAATTTGAAAACCTCGATTTCCGGTTACTTAATTTTTTTTCGGAATAAGAGACGAAACGTATGGTTTAAAATGCCAATAAAAATAATTATCTCTGTTTTTCATTCGGAACTTACTGCGAAATGTTGATTTGCACGATAAAATACCCTCTGCAAAATATTGGCTCATACGGGCTTCATTTACTATTGTCGCAGATCTCAATTTTTTTTTCAAAAGTCCCAGAGTGTCGATTTTTGACAAAAAAAAAAGTTTTTCGGGATGACACTAGATCTCGACGTTTCATGCAATTTGAAGACATTTGGCATCAAATTTTTTTTTCGAAAACCCTGATTTCCTTTACTCCTTTGGGTGATTTTCCGTTTTTCTTAAAGCTCAAACTTTGACCGCTGTGCGACACTAGTAAATGAAGTCCGACTGAGCTGATATTTTGCATAGGGTAGTTTTTCGTGGGAATCAACATTTTTAATCAAGTTCGCTTTGAAAATTCAAGGGTCACTTTTTTCCCATACATCCATTGGCACTCTAATACCCACATTACGGGGTTTTGACATAATATGTAGTCCGCTTTTTTGTAGTGGCAGCCATTTGGATTTGCATTTTTCATAAATAACCGTATTCTACTAATCAAGCCCTTTCATTTGATACCCATATCAATGAGGTTTTGAGAAAATATGTAGTCCGCAATTTTGTAGTGGTAGCCATCTTGGATTTACATTTATCATAAATAACCGTATTGTACTAGTCAAGCCCTTACATTTGATATCCATATTTTTTTTTTATCCAACATATATATTTTTATTAAGGCTCATATGGCGTCAACCTGACGGGGCCGGGAGTTCAATATTTCGACAATGTTTGCCTTATAACTATGTTAGTGATATGTAACCGATTACTCGCGGTTGGCTCGAGGTTAGTATTACAAGTGTTTTCGTAATTGTGATGTCGCTGTCTTCAATGATCTGTACCTGTGCCCGACACGGGATACTTCCTATTGGGATGCAGCTGACCATTAATCAGCAACGCCCCCTAGTCTGTACCCAATATGGTGCGTGGTGCGTCTTCTCGACTCGAGGAATCCAGGATAGAATGGTCACTAGCCGGCGCAAACATCAGCTCGCGTAGAGTTGTCATGAGCGGTACAACCTTTGGCTCTTGTTGAATGATCAGTGGACTGCACAACCTTTGGCCCGTGTATCTGTAAAGAGTGTGTGTATGTATTGCCGCGACTAAGTAAAAGTTTATAGATCGGATAGGAGGGACATGAAACAGGGACACAACGAAGGAAACATCATTAAACGTTGACATCGGCGTTTCTGAGGAACAGGTATAGATGAAGCAGAAGATCAGGATCCCGGCTACCTAAGATATCCCGGACGGGGATATCCGATTGTCTGCCTTGTGCTCTCAGTGCTCTAGAGAGCTGAGAGCGAGCAGTATGGAACCAGATACACGACCAGACAATATGCTCGATGTCGTGGTATCCATCGCCACGATCACAAAGATTGTTTGCTGCGAGCCCAATGCGATAGAGATGCGCGTTTAGGTTGTAGTGATTGGACATAAGCCGAGATATCACGCGAATGAAATCACGACCTACATTCAATCCCTTGAACCATGCACTCGTCGAGACCTTAGGGATAATCGTGTGTAACCAACGACCGAACTCATCTTCACTCCACATGCGCTGCCAACTAACGAGTGTGTCCTGACGAGGAATGTGAAAAAATTCGTTATAAGCAATTTGCCTTTCAAAAAGTGTGCCTTCTGAAGCGCCCACCTTAGCTAGCGAGTCCGCTTTCTCATTCTCCGGAATCGAGCCATGCTAAGGTAATCTTGAATAATTTTTCGACCAAAACACTCAATAGATGTCTTATTCTTGTTAGGAAATAAGATGAGCGTTTATCAACTTTCATTGAGCGGATTGCCTCTATTGACTGTCTGAAAAAATAAAATAATGGTCGATGGGCAATGTTTCAATGATCCCTAAAGCGTAGTATATCGCACCCAGTTCAGCGACATACACGGAACAAGGATCTTTGAGTTTGAAAGAGGCACTGGAATTTTCATTGAAGATGCCGAAGCCAGTGGACCCGTTTATGAATGAACCGTCAGTAAAGAACATTTTATCAGATCTAACTTTCCCATATTCTGCCGAAAATATCTCCGGAATGTAATCGGAGCGTAGATGATCTGGGATTCCATGGATCTTTTGTCGCATGGACAGATCAAAATTGACAGAGGAATTGCAAAAGTATGGGAAGCAAACTTGGTTGGAGATGCCCGGTGAAGGGTGCACTTCATGGGTAAGGTACTCATGGTATAGAGACATAAAACTTGACTGAGGAGTCAGTTGGAGTAGATTTTCGAAGTTATCAATCACCAATGGATTCATGATCTTGCAACGGATGAGAAATCTGTAGGATAATTCTGTGAACCGAAGAGTAAGCGGGGGTACTCCTGCCAAAACTTCGAGACTCATCGTATGTGTCGAATGCAAACACCCCATGGCTATACGCAAGCAACGATATTGTATTCTCTCCAGCTTGAGAATATGAATCCTGGCAGCTGATCGGAAGCAAAAACTGCCATATTCTAACACTGATAATATCGTTGTTTTATATAACTGAATGAGGTCTCCTGGATGGGCACCCCACCATGTTCCGGTTATTGTTTGGAGAAAATTGATTCTTTGCTGGCATTTCTGTTTCAAATACGCAATGTGTATTCCCCAGGTACATTTAGAGTCAAAATATACTCCAAGGTATTTGAAAAACATCGAGTGCCTGATCGCTTTGCCAGATAGGTGAAGCTGGAATTGGGAGGGTTCGTGCTTCCTAGAAAAAACGACCATTTCGGTTTTCTCCGTAGAGAATTCGATACCCAGCTTGAGAGCCCACGTGAACAGGTTGTTCAGGGTATCTTGCAAGGATTTTTGCAGAACGGCGGGATTAGTACCCGTGATGGAAATAACTCCATCGTCTGCAAGTTGTCTCAGCGTGCAATCTCTAGTTAGACAATCATCTATATCATTGACGTAAAAACTGTACAAGAGGGGGCTTAGGCAGGAGCCTTGCGGTAGGCCCATAGAACTGTATCGAGAAGATTTCAAGCTGCCATGATTGAAAAACATGTGCTTCTCTGAGAGAAAATTGTACAGGAAATTATTCAGAATTGGCGAAAGTCCACGATTATGAAGTTTCTCTGAGAGAATTTCCATGGAAACTGAATCAAATGCCCCTTTGATATCGAGAAAAACGGAAGCCATTTGTTCTTTGCGAGCAAATGCGATTTGGATTTCAGAAGATAGCAGCGCGAGACAATCATTCGTCCCTTTACCCCGGCGGAAGCCAAACTTGTCCAAACGAAGTAGAATCATTTTCTCTAACAATTTACGAATACAGGATAACATTGCAATCGGCCTATACGAATTGTGATCGCAAGCCGGCTTGTTGGGTTTTCGTATGGCTATCACTCTCACTTGTCTCCAGTCATGCGGGACAATATTCAGCTCCAGAAACTTGTTGAACAAGTTCAGCAAACGCTGTTTTGCCAAGTCGGGAAGATTCTTCAACAAGTTGAATGTAATCTTGTCCGACCCCGGAGCTGAATTGTTACATGAGAGGAGGGCAATTGAGAACTCTACCATCGAAAAATTCTCATAATCGCCTTGGAGCGGAATGTCGCGTACGACGTTTTGTGCAGGAACGGAATCGGGACAAACCTTTCTTGCAAATTTGAAAATCCAACGGTCAGAGTATTCCTCACTTTCATTTGTATGGTTCCAGCCACGCAATCTCCTAGCCGTATTCCAGAGAGTGCTCATAGCGGTCTCCCTTGACAAACCATTGACGAACTTCCGCCAATATCCACGCTTTTTTGCTTTAATCAAACCTTTTAGTTTGGCTTCTAGAGCTTGGTACTTTCGAAACCATTCCACTAATCCAGTTTTCCTGAATGTTTTGAAAGCGGATGATTTTTCAAGGTAGACCTTTGAACACTCCTTGTCCCACCAAAGTGATGGAGGACGACGTCGGAAAGTGGTAGCCGGTACACGTTTCTTTTGAGCTTGAAGTGCGCTTTCGTAAATCAAACTCGATATAAAGTTATACTCTTGCTGACTGCAACATACCAATTATGAGAACACTTGTAATATTAACCTCGAGCCAACCGCGAGTAATCGGTTACATATTACTAACATAGTTGTAAGACAAAAATTGTCAAAATATTGGACTCCCGGCCCCGTCAGGCTAACGCCACATGTGCCTTAATAAAAAATATATTTTGGGAAAAAAAAATAAAGTTATACTCTTCGAGTGGAGGAAGTTCATGCATTGAAACAAGTGCTTCAGATATTATTACTGCAAATTTTCTCCAGTGAATATTTTTCGTGAGGTCATACGTAATATCGGCTGACTCACGAGAACCTGATTCATTGGCGATCGATAAAATTATTGGCAGGTGATCACTACCGTGGGGATCTTGGATTACCTTCCACGTGCAATCCAGGGATAACGAAGAAGAGCAAAGTGATATGTCTAGCATACTTGCCCGTGCAGGAGGGTTGGCTATCCTAGTTGCTTCCCCTGTATTTAAAACTGTCATGTTGAAGTTGTCGCACAGATCATAAATCAACGTGGCACGGCTGTCATCGTTGTGTGACCCCCATGCTGTTCCATGGGAGTTGAGGTCACCTAAGATTAGCCGCGACTCCGGCAATGCCTCGATGATATCAAAAAACTGATGGCGGCCGACCATGGTTCTTGGAGGAATATATATCGAGGCAATGCAGAAGTCTTTGCCATTGATTTGTGTCTGGCAAGCGACAACTTCAATGCCTGTCATCGATGGGAGAGTGACTCTATAGAAGGAGTGACATTTTTTGATCCCCAATAGTACGCCACCAAACGAGTCATTTCGATCGAGGCGAATAACATTGAAATCGTGGAAATTCAGCTCGTCGACTGAAGAAAGCCATGTTTCACAGAGGGAAAATACATCACAGTTAGAACTATGAACTAAAAATTTAAATTGATCTAGTTTAGGGATGATGCTTCTGCAATTCCACTGTATTACAGTGGTCAAATCCTTGACCTCTTGCACTGAATCAGGCATCGAGGGAAATGAACGCTGCTAAAAAACCACATTTTTCTTTCAAAAATGTTCTCACAATCGGAAGCAAACATAATACTATGCTTTTAAGAGGGTCATTTATATTTAAAGCATTTAAAATGTTGTCCACCAGGTCAGAAAGCGCAAGCAAACCAGATTGTGGCTGTTGCCTCGACCGCGAAAATGGAACAGACGGTGTGGGTGCTGCTCCGGGAACTGCTGAGGACCCCTGGTGCGTAGAAGAACCGCTTAAACCAGGAGGTACTTGCTTCGGTTTATTCTCAGCACGTTCAATTCGAGTTTTCATTCCAACTTGGGAAGTTTCGGTCGTCTTTCTGGGGAGTGATGGAAAAGAAGTAATTTTTCTTTTCTGACGGCACTCTGCGATGTACCGGAACTTCCTGCATTGGGAACGTCAGCAACAGGCTCGTCGTTCTGCAGAATGGAGTAGGGATTATCCTGATTCGTTGGTACGGAACTCTTAAGCATTTCTGCATAAGTCCGCTTGGAACGTTCCTTTAAGGAACGCTTGATTTTCTCCCCTCGTTGTTTGTGCACCGTGCATTGGATAAGATCATGAGGAATCCCGCCGCAATGAAGACACTTGTGCTCTTTCGCGCAAGGATTCTCATCATGGCTCTCTCCGTCGATAATCTCTTTTCGAGTCAAACCCTTTTCGGTTATTACGCCGTCTATTTCGACGTTGCCACAGGACACGTATACGCGATACTCAATCGCAAAGAGGTCGCAGCGCGTGATTTCGTTCGCTTGGGTCCTGCTTGAGACGACAACTCGTAGTTTGTCTGGCCCCATCCGTGTAATCTCGGTAACTTCGGAAAACTTCTGAGTAAGTTCCTTCGAGATACGAATGACATTGAGAGGTTTAGATTTTCGTCTAAAGTATACAATGAATGGGCCTTTGGAGCCTTCATGGTATTCTTTTGGACGAAAATCCTGTTTTTCGTCAATGTCCTCATCTTCGGAACTTCCAACTTCATATACAGAAGTTTCATCCTCAACTTCTGCTTCATCTTTCTGCTCTTCAGGAGGAGGATCGGTATCGGAAATATTCAATGGCATCGATGGGGGATCCTTCCCGCCCTCAGCCATATAAAAAAAAAGGGTCAACTGTTCGATATGAACAGAATATGATGATAATCAAAATAAATAAATAAGTGAAAAAACCCATATTGATGGAAAACCCATATTGATGAGGTTTTGAGAAAATATGTGATCCGCCATTTTGTAGCGACCGATCTTGCATTTTCAAACGTCATCGCGACGCTTTCACTGGTTTCGGTTTGGAGTGTTCAGCCGTAGTGAGGCCACTTTAAGGGACCAAATTGGCGTTTTTGGAAAACGAGAAAAACTTTTCCACCATCCCGGGTCATCTTCCAAAGTGATTGCAAACTAATATTTTGCACTTTCGCAAGAAAAAGTGGAGTAAAGTGAAAATATAAAATTGGAATCGCATGTCAAACCATTGGAATTATGTGCCAAATGTTCTGCTACTATTCGAAATGATTCTGCTCTGGCATCACGGGACGTGGCACTTCAACATATTGCTGATGTAAACAAATAGGGGAAAAGGGGGGAATTTGGACCACCTAAGCAAACCGCCTAATATTTCCAAACCAATACGGTCTAAATAAAAAAATGTCACATTGTATACCGAGATACACTTGTTTTCTCTCAATAAATAATGTTTAATCATTATATAAAGCTTCAATCTACCAAATATATCATAAAATAAAAGAGATGATTTTTGGACATTAAAATTTGATGCGGGGTGATTTGAACCGTCTGTGGGGTGATTTGGTCCAGTGTGTGTTTCATCGAAAAAAACATACTTATGTTTATGTAAAGTATTTTGGGATAATGTTACAATCATTAACAATGTTTTGGGATCGATACCAGGTGTCTTGGCTAGATTCCAGACCAGAAAAGTTGGATTGAAACCATCTCGAATTCTGCATGAATCTTTTCACTGTTGGTCGAGCATTTTCAAACACTTTTGATGCTTGGTCAAAGAAAATCCGTTCTCGATGGCCTGCGTTGCTCTTTCAAGCTCCTCCTTCTTCCAACGTTGTCTGTCCATCCTTTTTTTTGTGATTGAGCGGCATCTGGAATCAATTAGACCAAAGAAAAGTCTCAAACCTGTAGGACCAATTCACCCCACAGAAACGTGTCCATGGACGGCGCCAGTGGTTGTATGGTTAGCGTAACAGCCTCACAATCCGATCGGCCTGGGTTCAATCCCAGCTGGCGTCGTTGGGATTTTCTGAGGCGAAAAATCTCTGGTTACGTCTTCCTTCGGAGCGGAAGTAAAAGAAGTTGGCCCGGCTCATGAGTTGTTGAGTCTGATAGGTAGGAACAGGTGGAGTCGCCTCCCTGATGTCGGTGATTGGCACTAAAGTGGCGGAAATAGGCCGACGAAAAATAAGCGAAGATAAAAAAAAAAAAAAAAAAAAAAACCTGTCCATGTCACCCCGCACAACACGCAAAAATTAAAATGCAATTAATTTCATTTATTGTTATCAAACTTACAGTTTTGCTACATCAAATTGTTCCTCTTCTGTAGGCGAACAGAACTTTACTGCACAATATACGAAAAGTTTGTTTAATTAGCGGGAAAAACCTTAAAACCACTATCGGAAAACTCACATTTTTTGACGATCAAAGTGCTTGCTGTGTTTATGCTACCGTTTCCCTCTACTTGTGAATTTTTACCAAAGTTTTTTTTACTTTAGGTACATACGGTTCAACAATAGAAGGAAATGACATTATAAAAAATCCAAGTTGAACAGTATTTTTTTAGATAAAGGGGTGGTCCAAATCACCCCATATGACCAAATCACCCCGTGTTACCCTACTGTTCAGTATGAAAGCGATGAAACACCACATAAAACCTTACCTGTAGTGAAAATGCGGTACACTATCGTGTTTATGCGCTCTCCGTGTGTACACACAGGAATTTTCCCTTACCTTCTATTTTACGTACTTTGGATGAGTGAAACAACCAGAAAAACTTTATGAACACTTACAGACTAACTCTAAAACACGGCATCCGTTTTTATAATAAGGTGAAAACAGAAGTGCCCTCGGCTTGTATGTATCTGTAAAGCCGTTTTCCGCAGGCTCCTTGGTTTTGAAGTTTGTGTTGAGGAAACACGTTCCGGTCTACATGCATGCATGTGGGAAAAACAAACGGTATTTAGCTTCGACTGAATGCTCACAGCATTAAGTCGGTTGTGGGGGCAAAAGCGGAAAAATCAACAATCCAACTCTTACGAAACGCAAAGATGTGACCTCGGATGAATGCGAAGTGATCGTTTTGCAGCACCGAGCTAAAATATTTATATATATATTAGGCTGTCAAATAAGTCCTGCCGTATTTCCGCGAGGTGTCGTTGTAAGCGCGTAGTTCTAGTTGTATTCATTGTATCGAGTCATACTATAGCTTGTTGGAAAGGTATTTTTGCGCGCTATAATATAGTCCTTGACAGTGTTTTATTTGGTTAAATCGTTCGTGAGTTATAGTGTCGCAAGTATGGAGCAAAATAAAGAGAAAATCCGACATATTTTACAGTACTACTATGACAAAGGCAAAAATGCACCTCAAGCTGCCAATAAAATTTGTGCAGTTTATGGACCCGATACAGTTTCCATTTCCACCGCACAACGATGGTTTCAACGTTTTCGTTCTGGTGTAGAGGTCGTCGAAGATGCGCCACGCTCCGGAAGGCCTGTCGTCGAAAATTGCGACAAAATCGCTGAATTAGCCGAGAAAGACCGGCATAGTAGCAGCCGTAGCATCGGCCAAGAGCTGGGGATAAGTCATCAAACCGTTATTAACCATTTGAAGAAGCTTGGATTCACAAAGAAGCTCGATGTATGGGTGCCACACACGTTGACGCAAAAAAACATCTTTGACCATATCGACGCATGTGAATCGCTGCTGAATCGCAACAAAATCGACCCGTTTCTGAAGCGGATGGTGACTGGCGATGAAAAGTGGGTCACTTACGACAACGTGAAGCGCAAACGGTCGTGGTCGAAGCCCGCTGAAGCGGCACAGATGGTGGCCAAGCCCTCATTAACGGCCAGGAAGGTTCTGCTGTGTGTTTGGTGGAATTGTCAAGGAATAATCTATTATGAGCTGCTTCCCTATGGCCAAACGCTCAATTCGGACCTGTACTGCCAACAACTGGACCGCTTGAAGGTAGCACTCATGAAGAAGAGGACATCTTTGATATTCAGAGGCCACATTGTCTTCCATCAGGACAACGCCAGGCCACACACTTCTTTGATGACGCACCAGAAGCTCCGGGAGCTCGGATGGGAGGTTCTTTTGCATCCGCCGTATAGTCCGGACCTTGCACCAAGTGACTACCACCTGTTTTTGTCCATGGCGAACGAGCTAGGTAGTCAGAAGTTAACCACAAAAGAGGCCTGTCCGAGTTTTTTGCCAATAAGGAAGCGAGCATCTCGTTGGGAACAAGTCATCGAACAAAACGGCGCATATTTGAATTAAAACAGATGATTGTAACTTATTTTATGAACAAATGAAAATTCAAAAAAAATACCGCAGGACTTTTTTGACAGCCTAATATATACTAACTGGCATGAAAAACACAAAGAGGCGGGCCTTACAACGCAATATTTTGCTTGTATTCAAATTGTATTTTGCTATTGCTCTGGTTGCTCCTTTTGATCGGTACAATTTGAAGGAGAACCAATCAGCTAATCAAAACGTGGTATTTAGTGCCTTTAGATAATGCTTGTCATTTCACAATTATTCAATTGTTATCTTAAGTAGAATAAAATTATATTGATTGTGGTTCGATGAAATATTTCCTGTCAATAAATATGATACAAACATTTTTGCGATCTTTTGAGAAATGCTCGATTTATAAGCATCCGAAATCTTTCATTTTTTTTTCACATGTCCAATGTTAAGATTATCATTTTACCCCCATATATTCCTGTTAACGTAGTCCTACGGTAGAAAAAAGATCCAATTGTTAAACGTGCTCCTCGATGAATGCGTTTGTGAAAAAGAATCATGAGTTTATGTGAAATTTATTATTGGGCTCTACAAACTTGCTTTGCCTTGACCATTCGATCATTACGATTAAACTACCGTAGTGAAATCGAAGATAACAGAGTGGGTGTGCCAGTAGTTAACCTCATTCAATTATATTCAGTGGCGCAATCATAGGCTGGGAAGCACAAAAGAACTTTGCAAAGTAGGATAGACGTAATTCACATCGTGAACGAAAAACCAATGTTTGAAACAATAAAATATTGTTTTTTATTTCAAACGGTCTAGCTTCGTACACTTTTTTCCAGGCAAAAGTTTACCATGTAAACCGAGATATAACTGTCTAATGCAGCAATTTGTGAGGAGAGTCAATGCGCTTCCCAGCATACGCTATAGAAAATATGAGCACATTTTCGGTTTGCTATCATCGTGAAACTTTGAAAACTATCCATGGGGTGTCGGTGGAGTTAGAAGAAATGAGTGTGCTGATGACAAGTTCCAGAATGGAAATAATAACCGCACGTGCAACCTTACAGTATTTTCCCACCGAAAATGGTATCATTGTGGTACGGTTCAGTTGTCGGACTGATATTCATTTGCATAAATGTTCACGGTGAATTTCATGGAGCAAGGAATTAATTATCCTGGGTAGACAAGGTATATATGCAAATCACTTTTGGGCGGGAAATGTTCCACAAAATAAACTTTCACTGCTGTCTTCTACTCACATAACATTTGGGAAGAAAAAAAATCTTCAATTAACACTTCTTACCCTCGGATGAATAATCAAATCTCATCGGGAGCAAGTTCTAGTCGCTGCTCTCAAAATCAATTACTAACCAACCTGCTGCTCCGACAAAATTTAAACTACTAAATCATCCGGTATAATTAAATTGCTCTGTTCCCGCTAACTAACTATCGATTTTCATCTTTCTCAATCTTATTCCAGGACATCATTCCCGCCAACTAAAACGCCGCCGCCGCCAAAATGCCATCGCTCGGTGTGGCTTGCGTCAGATATCTGATGTTTTTCTTCAATTTCCTGTTTGCGGTAAGTTTTCGTGCATCCCCTATCCCGAAGATGTGTGCCACTTAAACCTGTTGTACTTGATTAAAATCTGCCAACGTGTAGTGTTACAAGAAACACGGAGCGTGCTATCAACCCTGCGACAAACACTAATGTAACCACACTTCGGTGACTCTCTAGTTTAGTAAGGGGGTGGTGACATGATACCAGCACCCCCCCCCTCCCGTCCCTGTAGACGGATCTTCGTCGTCATCGTCATCATAACTGCGAACGATGATGCTGCGAGTGGTGGAGTGGGAACAACAATCAGGAAACTAAATTAATTGAATTTATTAGCGGAAAACTGTTGCGCGGAGGAGCAGGCAAAAACAGGACAAACTTCGAAGGTGATTGGATGACATTTTTTTTACCTCGCGTATGAGATGTGTTCTCAACGGCGTCAGACAGACTTGGCAGATTTTCCTTCGCTCTCAATAACATGTCAATGTCAGCGTATGTGTTCTTTGTATTGATCCGACTGATTCTCGTTTGGAAAAAGTTTGAAAACTCAATTGGAGTTTGAAGTAGAATCGTTTTGAAATATGGCTTTGTTTTGATGACTTTGGTGAACGATGGCGACAGGTAAATACACTCAGTCCCTACTTGAGCGGGAAAACGAACGAAAAGTTTTCACCCGATGTCATGTGAGGGTAAATTTAGGGTTATGTATTTCTCACCGGACCGATTTGGGACCCACCAGGTCAATTTAACTTTTACACTGGTTGTTTGTCTGCGATTTGAAGCTATGGAACCGAATGGATAAAAATACTGGAAAATCAGCATGAATGAACACTGCGCTATGAGTTCTGATGAAGTTCTAAAGAAAAAATTCGTACCGATATTTTTTTTTCTGTATTATAGTGACTTTCAACACTTTTTGGCTGGTTCTTCACTTTTACCTTCTGTTTTGGAAAAATGTCGGGAATGAGAATTGAATTCGTGATCTTTGGCGTGAGAAGTATGGATGTTACCAATACGCCAGATCACCTTCACCGTACCGATATCTTTATGGTAAAAGGTTAGGTTATGTTTTGAATTTAAAGAGACTTCAAACTCTGAGAGTTCATTCGTCTCTATTATGGTAAAAATATATGAGATCACGCGATAAGAAGTTCGTTTAAAGAGAAAAGACGAAAACTAAATTTCCAGTTGATGTGTACTCCAACTAATTCTAGACTGAAGATGAAGAAATCTTCTATACTCTTTAAGTAGTCGAAATCAAGCAAGCAGCAGAGCTGCGATTTGTCGTGAGAATCAAGTGATGGTACTCACACAAAGATAATCAACAAATTTTGTGCTACGATTATCTTTGGTGACCATCCCAAAGCCAGTCCAATAGTGTGAGAAGAGTATTATCACAACACTAACACATGGTGAGCTTCTACTTGACAGTAGAAATCCGAGCTCTTTGGTGAGTGTCCTGTCGCTGAAATGTCAGAATAGTGCGACACTCAAAAGTCTAGCTGATGGTTTGGTGTTTGGCGATATTCACAACATTCGCCTCTTTGTGTTCGTTCTTCGTGACTAGGGATGCCAGATGTGAATATACAGTTTCATTTTAAATACAATTTGAAGAATATTGTGTTTTCAGGCATGTATTTTCTTTTCAACTTTTCAGACGGCCTTAACGTTTTTAGCGGCACTTCGCCGACTATACGTAGTAATACACGTGTCATTTGTATTAGTACTTAGTTTGTGGAATAACACGCCTTGCGTATCCCCTCTATTCCGGCTCCCGATCGGGTTTGAAATTAGCAAAATGATGCATTTTATAACCCGTTCGACTTCGATTTTTTTACCAAATTTGTTTCTCATCATTGCAAGGATACTAAATCAGCAGACATGTTCGCAATTTTACTGATATTTAGTGTCCTGTCTATTCTGTTGCAGACTTATATTTTCAGTTGCAGACTGCAGGGATATGGTATTTCTACCCTTTGTGACTTGAATCCCTGCGCTAACAACCCCTTTTTTCATACAATACTTTGCTATTTTCGCGGTTACAAAAATATCTGCCATTTATACACATCAACATTTCAGTTTTTTGTCGAAGGCTTTCACAAAAAATCATCTGGCATCTCTGGAGATGATGACATTTACTCTGACAAAGGCCAACACGAAAATGACAAGTCACCAAGTATTTTTGTATACATTATACATCAAATAGTTTTGTGTACTATGTCTCTCTGGGTTGACCGCTACCGACCGCGCCAACTGTCCAAACTGGACTGCCACAAAACGCAAGTTACGCATCTGATTAATCTTTGCTCCCAGGGAGACATGTTATACGGTCCTTCCAGGCCAGTAAGAAAACTCGCATCATGTGTCTGCTGCGGAAACTACCAATCGGGCGCGAAACGGCTACACAATGATATAATGAACTTCACAACGCCCGCGAACCGGAAGGTGGAAATCAGGACCATCAGCAGTAATTACCACATCGAGTTGAATTTTAAATTTGTGTGTTCATCTCACGTTTATTAACTAAACTTCAATAGTTCTGGTAATGATTAACTCTTAATAAAAAGAACACGCCTTGTCGGTTTTCAACCGGATAGTTTTCATGATCCGCATATAATCATGAAATGATAATTTTATCAATATACTTAAATACCATTTCATTCAAAAACCATTATGCTGCACCGTGTTTATTTTAAAATTATATTTTATGTGATTTTTGAAATTATGACACCATAATATACTCCCGTGGCCGAGTGGTTAGCGTCATAACTAACATGCCGGGTGTTCGGGTTTGATTCCCGTTCTGGTCGGGGGAATTTTTCGTCAAAGAAATTTCCTCCGACTTGCACTGTGATCACGCGTATTCTAGAGCTTGCCACTCAGAATGCATTCAAGGCGTGTTATTTGGCATAGAAATCTCAACTAAGTACTAATAAAAATGACGCAAGTAATACTACGTTGAGACGGCGAAGTTCCTCTAGGAACGTTAGTGCCATTGAAGAAGAAGAAGAAGAAGAAGAAGACACCATAATATTTTTTATTATAAATGTCTGTTCATTCTAACTACAAGAAATAAATACTCGTTCGATTAATCGAATACTGAAAGACAATTGTTCGAATGAATCGAATATTGGCCCCACGATTAATCGATAATCAAATAAACGAAAAATTTAGACATCTCTAACAACAGCAACAACTTCTACTTCAACGAACAAATTTAAACAACCGTCGCGATTGTCAAAAATGATTGGAAATGTCTGATCACTCACATTTCTACTACCATCATACGCCACAACCACCGCTCTCGTAACGTAAAGTTGTAAACAGAGCGATCGGCAGTGAGAGGCATTAGAACCAACCGTCATTTGGTTAGGTGTCAGAAACAAAAGAGTGAGTATCACTACTGAATTTTTGGATCTCACGTGCCGTGAGAGGAATTGAGTGACTATGGTCAGCTTTTTTGTGACATTGACGGTGATGGATTGCAGCTCTGGCAAGCAGGTACATCTAAGAATGTTCGATTGATTGGTTTTATTCACTCAATCGAATTCTTCATAAAATTTGACTCTTTGATTATTACTTCTTTTTTGCCTACCTGGTCTAGGGATACTAAAGGGTGTGTCACATCAAATAGCATCACGGAAAAAAACCCTGTAGAAATTCGCCCAGTAGACCGATCCTTTTGAAAATTTTAGACAGTAAAATAAAAACTATTAAACAACTTTTGGCATTTTCTTTTTATTCATACTTCGAGCCCAAGCCCGTATGCTCGCACCTTCCTCTTTACCCCGTCCATAAGGTTCTGTACAACGTCAGGTTGTAGTTTTTTTTGAACAGAAATCCATTTTCTCTTGAAGTCCGCCTCTGATTTGACAACTTTTGGGTTCTTCCGGAGGGCCTGCTTCATAATCGCCCAATATTTCTCTATTGGGCGAAGCTCCGGCGCGTTGGGCGGGTTCATTTCCTTTGGCACGAAGGTGACCCCGTTGGCTTCGTACCACTCCAAAACGTCCTTTGAATAGTGGCACGAAGCGAGATCCGGCCAGAAGATGGTCGGGCCCTCGTGCTGCTTCAATAGTGGTAGTAAGCGCTTCTGTAGGCACTCCTTAAGGTAAACCTGCCCGTTTACCGTGCCGGTCATCACGAAGGGGGCCCTCCGCTTTCCGCAAGAGCAGATCGCTTGCCACACCATGTACTTTTTGGCAAACTTGGATAGTTTCTGCTTGCGAATCTCCTCCGGAACGCTGAATTTGTCCTCTGCGGAGAAGAACAACAGGCCCGGCAGCTGACGAAAGTCCGCTTTGACGTAGGTTTCGTCGTCCATTACCAGGCAATGCGGCTGCGTCAGCATTTCGGTGTACCGCTTCCGGGCTCGCGTCTTCCCCACCATGTTTTGCCTTTCGTCGCGGTTAGGAGCCTTCTGAACCTTGTATGTACGCAGGCCCTCCCGCTGCTTGGTCCGCTGGACGAATGAACTTGACAAATTCAGCTTATTCGCGACATCCCGGACCGAACTTCTCGGATCACGTCTAAACTGCCTAACTACGCGCTTGTGATCTTTTTCACTGACGGATCATCAATTTTTGCCGTTCTTCACCTTCCGGTCGATGGTTAGGTTCTCGAAGTATCGTTTTAGTACTCTGCTGACCGTGGATTGGACGATTCCCAGCATCTTACCGATGTCCCGATGTGACAACTCCGGATTCTCGAAATGAGTGCACAGGATTAATTCACGACGCTCTTTTTCGTCCGACGACATTTTTCCAAATGTACGAAAAATTTACAGTGAAGCATGGCCAACGTGATCTATACACTGATCTTATCTGATTATAAGCGAAAGCTGAAGATATAATTCCTAAAAATTAAATTTCTACAGCGTTTTTTCCGTGATGCAATTTGATGTGACACACCCTTTAGTTTGTAAAAATTGAGTGTTCTCTCTTATGGTTAAGATTAGTTCGGATTATTTTCGTTCTCTATTTGTCGAAAGCAGAATGGTGATTGCACCCCATAACTCCTCGCACGACCACAATCAGGTTTTGATTTACCTCTAACGATTATTGCTGTCGGGTATGAATACTCTCTCGGCATTGTTACACAACAACAACAACCTACAGAGAATCAAGAAAAGAGTTGCAAGAGAAATGAGAAATGAGCAAATAAACAATTATTAAAAGAACAATAAGAAAATGAACAATGTGCAATGAGCAATAGCAATAAAAATTGAGCACGGTAGCTATGAGCAAATGAACAATGAGCTATGAGTAATAACGATGAGCAATTACCAATTAGCTAATAAGCAGTAGGCAAATAAGCAATGAGCGGTAAACAATGATCCATGATTAATTAGCAATGAACATTTTGCACAATTTGCAATGAAAAATAACAAATGAGTAAATGAGAAAATGACCAAATGATCAAATAATCAAATGACCAAATGACCAAATGACCAAATGACCAACTAGTTTGATACTAGTTTGTAAAAATTGAGTGTTCTCTCTTATGGTTAAGATTAGTTCGGATTATTTTCGTTCTCTATTTGTCGAAAGCAGAATGGTGATTGCACCCCATAACTCCTCGCACGACCACAATCAGGTTTTGATTTACCTCTAACGATTATTGCTGTCGGGTATGAATACTCTCTCGGCATTGTTACACAACAACAACACCCTACAGAGAATCAAGAAAAGAGTTGCAAGAGAAATGAGAAATGAGCAAATAAACAATTATTAAAAGAACAATAAGAAAATGAACAATGTGCAATGAGCAACAAACAATGAGCAATAGCAATAAAAATTGAGCACGGTAGCTATGAGCAAATGAACAATGAGCTATGAGTAATAACGATGAGCAATTACCAATTAGCTAATAAGCAGTAGGCAAATAAGCAATGAGCGGTAAACAATGATCCATGATTAATTAGCAATGAACATTTTGCACAATTTGCAATGAAAAATAACAAATGAGTAAATGAGAAAATGACCAAATGATCAAATAATCAAATGACCAAATGACCAAATGACCAAATGACCAAATGACCAAATGACCAAATGACCAAATGACCAAGTGACCAAATCACCAAATCACCAAATCGATCTCGCCAAAAAGCTAAAACTGCCGAAGAGTACCGTGTTAAGTGTGTACAAATCTTTTGACCAGCGCTTAACTGTGGATCGGAAGGTTGGAAGCGGAACAAATCGAAAAGTATGCTCCCGACAGGTGAACCGAAAAGTGGATGCCATTATTGAGAAACATCCCAACCTTTCAGTTAGAAATGTGGCTCGAAGGGTTGGAAAATCAAAAGCATGTGTACAAAAAGTGAAACAGAGGCATGGACTAAAGGTGTACAAAGTGAAAAAGGTGCCCAATCGTGATGAGAAGCAAAATTTCACTGAAAAGCCGTGCTAAGGTGCTCTACACCCAGTTTTTGCAAAAATGATAGACGATGAAATTTCGCAGACTTCAAACAGCTTCCGGGTCTCGCTTTTTTTGCTGCAATGCGAAGGAATGCCGTAGCCGAGTGTTTCCGAACCAAGAAGCAGTCTAAATTCCCCAAAAAGTACTTGGTTTAGCAGGAAATATGCAGTTGTGGCCGAAAATCCAAATCTTTCGTCTCTACCGACACTGTCAACAAAGATGTCTACGAGGAGGAATGTCTCCAGAAGCGGTTGCTACCATTCATAAGAAGCCACGACTCTCCAGCATTGTTTTGGCCAGGTTTGGCCTCTTGTCACTATGCAAAATCCATCCTGGAATGGTATAATGCACATGAGGTCAAATATGTGCCAAAAACAGCAAAACCAGCGAACTGTCCAGAACTTCGCCAAGTGAAAAAGTACCATATCCTCTGTGTAGCGAACATACATATGAAAAACAGGTTGCTTGGCAGTAGCTCATAACACAGAATCCATTCCAAAACTCACCAGAAACAGAGTATATCTTCCTTTGGACGAAGACCGGATATGTAAAAGAAATTATAAGAAGTGATCGAGTTGGCTGGCATAGCTGCTCGCGACGATAAGAAAACCCGCATTCAGAACAGAACACATTCGGTTCGGTGGACATCAAGACAACAACAGGCAGTTGCAGCGAGTGGCGAGTTGCAAACGCAATCGCAAAACGGCAGCAGGTAGAAGAAGGGAAAAGTTTGTTTATACAGACTGCTTTGGTGGCAAAACCAGCCACCGTAAAACACGGCGCTTTTCAGGGCCATTAAACCTTTCAAAGAAGAGTTATTAAAATGTATTCACAATACCAATGCATTCTAAAGTGACATAATATGAACTGATTTATTTTGTTTATGCTTGTTTTTGAACTTATTGGTGGTTGGGATCTTTCAAATTGATCATTCAGATTTCACAAACCCATGCATGGTTTCCGAATTAAAAGTGGCTTCAAATTACAACACATTGTATGCAGGATGGCATTATCGAATTTTCTCGGTAGCAAGAACTGCTTTCTTTGGTTGATAACTGATGTTGAAAATTGACTGATGTTACATCTGCATTGTATAGAAACATAACTAAGGAGCAACATGATGAGCTATGTGTTTCATGTTGCTCTGTTCTTATTTTAAAGGACTTTAATTCGAAGGTCATCCTCTATCTACTGTCGGTTTTTCAGAACGCTTATAGCTCGTCTATTTTTCGACAGATCGTAGAGTTCGTCTCCAAAACCTCAGTTCTTTTTCATTTTTATTTACTTTGTTTGCGGAGACTACAAATCTTACAATTCATTCGTCTCCGAAACCACAGTTTAAGGTACGGTAATGTGCTCAATAGTGAAATATATGATAGTGAAAGAGCTGATGACCACCTATGCATTCCCTATCACAGTAATCATTTTGATTGTACGATATATGTAACGCCAAAAGATACCCGGTGTTGAACATTTAATGAATACAAAGCCTTCAGAAAAAAATCAAGAATCGACTATAAGATAGTGAGAAAAAATTGAGAAAGTTTGTAAAAGACAAAACAAAAACGCAACACCAAAGGTTCTTTTCAGAACCCCCCAACATGTTCATAAAGAGTAAACAGTAAACTAATCCATTTTCCAGGTAGATCGGTAGGTATTCACGTAGGAGAAGAACATAAAACAATATATTCAAAATATATATTTAGCAAAAGCTGTCCCCTTTGTATAGTCCTACGTTACTCCGGTTATGTCCCCAACATTACCCACCCGTCTTTTTTCATCAAAAAAAATTCTCTTGACTTGCGCTGTGGTCACGTGTATTCGAAAAAAAAAACTCAACTAAATACTATTAAAAATAACGCAAATTTTAGTCCACGTTGAGAGGACCAAGTTCCTCGTGAACGTTAGCACTTTTGAAGAAGAGCCATGAGCAATTAGCAATGAGCACTGAGAAACTAACAATCAGCAATAAGCAAATAAACAATGAGCACTGAGCAATAAACAATAAGCCATGAGGGATTAGCAATGAGCAAGAGAAGAGAAACTGATTGATGAACAACGATTTTTTTATAAGAGTATGGATGTTTCCAAACAATCATAATTTTTTTTTTCTCGTTCACATGATCTCGTTTATCGGTTGTTTCGCTTCCCACAACACGACGGCTTGATTGATCGCATACGAAAGGTGTTAACAACTTTGCTGTTCACGCGAGGTGTTTTATAGCCTAAATATAAAGATTTGTTAGTTTCCTGGATACACTGGAACACTTGAAATTTGAGATTCTCGAGTTGCACAAAAATTCATCGGCTAGGGATAGAAAACAAATTGCAAAAGAAAAATTTCGATGGTTTTTTTTTCATTCAACTGTGTGTCACATCAAATTGCATCACGGAAAAAACGCTGTAGAAATTTAATTTTTAGGAATTATATCTTCAGCTTTCGCTTATAATCAGATAAGAGTGTATAGATCACGTTGGCCATGCTTCACTGTCAATTTTTCGTACATTTGGAAAAATGTCGTCGGACGAAAAAGAGCGTCGTGAATTAATCCTGTGCACTCATTTCGAGAATCCGGAGTTGTCACATCGGGACATCGGTAAGATGCTGGGAATCGTCCAATCCACGGTCAGCAGAGTACTAAAACGATACTTCGAGAACCTAACCATCGACCGGAAGGTGAAGAACGGCAAAAATTGATGATCCGTCAGTGAAAAAGATCACAAGCGCGTAGTTAAGCAGTTTAGACGTGATCCGAGAAGTTCGGTCCGGGATGTCGCGAATAAGCTGAATTTGTCAAGTTTATCGTCCAGCGGACCAAGCAGCGGGAGGGCCTGCGTACATACAAGGTTCAGAAGGCTCCTAACCGCGACGAAAGGCAAAACATGGTGGGGAAGACGCGAGCCCGGAAGCGGTACACCGAAATGCTGACGCAGCCGCATTGCCTGGTAATGGACGACGAAACCTACGTCAAAGCGGACTTTCGTCAGCTGCCGGGCCTGTTGTTCTTCTCCGCAGAGGACAAATTCAGCGTTCCGGAGGAGATTCGCAAGCAGAAACTATCCAAGTTTGCCAAAAAGTACATGGTGTGGCAAGCGATCTGCTCTTGCGGAAAGCGGAGGGCCCCCTTCGTGATGACCGGCACGGTAAACGGGCAGGTTTACCTTAAGGAGTGCCTACAGAAGCGCTTACTACCACTATTGAAGCAGCACGAGGGCCCGACCATCTTCTGGCCGGATCTCGCTTCGTGCCACTATTCAAAGGACGTTTTGGAGTGGTACGAAGCCAACGGGGTCACCTTCGTGCCAAAGGAAATGAACCCGCCCAACGCGCCGGAGCTTCGCCCAATAGAGAAATATTGGGCGATTATGAAGCAGGCCCTCCAGAAGAACCCAAAAGTTGTCAAATCGGAGGCGGACTTCAAGAGAAAATGGATTTCTGTTCAAAAAAAACTACAACCTGACGTTGTACAGAACCTTATGGACGGGGTAAAGAGGAAGGTGCGAGCATACGGGCTTGGGCTCGAAGTATGAATAAATAGAAAATGCCAAAAGTTGTTTAATAGTTTTTATTTTACTGTCTAAAATTTTCAAAAGGATCGGTCTACTGGGCGAATTTCTACAGCGTTTTTTCCGTGATGCAATTTGATGTGACACACCCTTTATATTCTTATGAAGTTTGCTATTCTACCTGTAATATGATATCAGTTTGCATGTATCTGCTTTCAATTTGATCGTCAAAATCGCACGAGTACGTTGTCACTGCTTTTAATAAACTTGACACATATTACCGATACCATGCCTCTTTCAATTTCCCTTTTTTTAAGACGGACCGTGACAATTCATTTCGGTGAAATGAAACGAATGAACCTTCCAATTGAATGGCTAAGGACGCAGCATGCATTTTCCAATTTCAAGTCAATAAATAGATCCCATTCGAATTTCTTTGAAATAAACGGCGTCTTGGGTCTATTCATTGGCATGAAGCTGAGAAATGAGAAATGAATACGTTTCAGTATGCGTAGAGAATATACCGATACCACTTCAACACAAAAAATTCTAAACAAATGAATCGAAAGAGACTCTGGCTGAAAAGAAAGGAACAAGTAAAAAAATCACTTTCGTTTTATACATTCGAAAATAATGAGCCTCTGTTATTGCTGCAGGTATTTATAATTGATGTTCATGCTAGAGAAACACTGCAACCGCCTCATTCAATCTGTTTGATAACAACGATTTCAACGGTAATGGTATTGAATTAAAGAGACTTTAAACTCTGAGAGTTTATTCGGCTCTTCACGATTTCAAGCGTCCATAGTATTTATATATACAATCTTTACGCAATTCGGAATATACAGAATCTGGCACTTTTCTTTATCCGGCAGTGCTTTAAATGTGTTTTCCTCTTCTCGCAACAACAACCCATCCCTAACGACGGCGAGGCAGCGACGCGTGGAATATTGGATACGACTTGAAAATGGACATCATCTATAGTCAATTTTATGTTCATCGGCTTTCGCTATTCTTGGGTGACGCAGTCACTCCCAATATATAAATAAATGAAATAGTCCCAGAGTATCACATTTTCTGTCGCCCGAATGGAAGTGGGGAGAAGATTGTTTGCTCCGGTCGAAATAAAATCCTTCGAAAAATATATTTTTTTTTGCAGGGAAATAATTTTACGCAGAGGAAAGACGATAACGACGAGCACGTTCGATACAAAAGAAAAAAATTTACAAAATGTTGTATTTTTGCTTCTGTTGATCAGAAACAGAAAAATTCTGAACAGTTGGCATCATGACGATATAAAAGTAAATGAGCACATTATAGAATTCCGGGAAACAATCGCGTTTGCTGAGAAGCAAACTCATAAATCAAGTTGAATGGCCGAACAAAACGAGTAGAACAAAACGTTGTTCAAAATATGAAGAATATCATCGTAATTACCGAAGTTGTAGCCGGCGCTTCATTTTGGTTATAGACTTCACTTATAACGAGTTTCCCATGTCAACTCACTCCGAAATAAAGTCACTTGTCCCAATAATGAGAGCATTTTCAAATCGGTCGCTTCCCCCTCCCTCCCAGCTCGAGGCTGTCAAGCTATGGAAAAGACGTCGTCTTAAGTGGTCTGACAGTGCTGGCATAAGAGGCGGCATAGCGAAAATGTTCGCCATGGAGGGAAATTTGGCGTGCTTTATGATTGACACCGGTTATGTCTCTCTTTTTTCCTCTCCTCGGTTGATGGTCTGTCTTTGTTCGCAGAAGATGTTTTCCATCCCCATCCCCACAGAACTCCGTTGTGTCTGCGTTCAACAGGGCATTTTATTAGGCACATGCATGAACATGAGAGGTTTACAGAATCATTGGATACTCATGCTCATCGTTTACAAGTGGGTTGGCCGTGAATTATTGCGAACGTTTTGGGTTTATGAGATCCAAAATGAGGAGATATAATATTTGATGGATCGATTTATCACAATTAAAAATCTAGAATGGCTTGGATTCGGTGGGTGGGTTGCTTGTGGTATCAGTTTAACACATGTGGTTGAGAGAGAATTCAATTTCCATCGGAGTGGCGATAATGCAAAAATTAAGGGGATACTATAAAAAATAAGGAAATACACAAATGGTGTAGTCGAATTTCATACCAACTCGACTGGAAATTGGCAGCAAAATCTCAGATTGCTGTGAAATGTTGTGGGACATTGTTCATTTAAGCCAATTTGCATACTTAAAATTTTCAATTGAGCATTACACTACTTCTTGAAGAGCGCCAATATTTTTTTCTTTATTTTTAACAAAATTGTTTGACAAATTTTCATCAAAAAATAAAAATTAAAAAATTACTGGAAAAAATTATTTAAAAAAATATAATTCATTTTTCTCAAAAACATATTTTTTTTAATTAAAAAAAACATGAATATTCCCTGCAATTCTAAACAAGTCACCCATACATCGGAAGATGGGCACTTTCACAGGGAAAAAGTTTTTCTAACAGCAACTTTTCCTTGTTTTCCTAATTTTGTCTAAAATCAAGACGGCGTTATAGTGTAATCGACAAAATTTTTAGATCTTAATGAACTTGATGAACTATGAACTGTTGTCGAAGACATCAACTCTTTAACTTTTATATTTTCTGGAATACATGGCATTCTTGTATGGAGACTCCTGAAAAAAATAATGTTTTACTCGTCACATTGTACTCGTTACGTGTAAATTCAGGCGTTTGATGTTTCTAAATAGAAATAATGTTTGCAGAACATGTAAATCGTGATAATTCATACATAACAATATTACGAGTTAAACATTAATAGTAATTTTCAAAGAAAACGTTGAAAAAGTTGTTGTTGGAAATACTCTTTCCCTGTGAAGATGCCCATCTTCCGATGTATGGGCGATGTATAAATTGTAAGGATCATTCATATCTTTTTTTCAGAATTAAAAAAAAAATTTTTCAAAGATTTTTTTTTTAATTTGTTCGATTTTTTTTATGAAAACTCAAATAATTTCCTACATTTCATTTTTTAATCAACATTTTGTTGATTGCATAGTTTTTGAGTGATTTTTTTTTGAAATTTTGAGTTTCTTAAAAATTTTTTTTTTTTGGAAAAATTAACTCTACAATTATAACACCTACAAAATGTTGGTTAAATAATGAACTATAGGAAGTTACTTATGTTTTAATTTAAAAATATCAAGCAAATTAAAACAAATTCTTTTGAAAAAAAAATATTTTGAAAATTAAAATTAATTCTTCTCAAAAACATGTTTTTTTTAATTCTGAAAAAAAATAGATACAGGTCGGACTCGATTATATATAATCGTAATTTCACTTTCAACGTTAATTTTCGAATCAAATACATAATCGAATCACAAAAAGCTATTTTTCTATTAATGTTTGACATTCAAACATTAATGAAAAAATTGTTTTCTTGAGATTCGATTATGTATAGAATTTGAAAAAAATTGTTGAAACAAAATGGTCGACTATATATAATCGAGTCAGAGCTGTATGTGATGGCGAACCTGGCAGCAGCAGATACGGTGATGACTATGAGCGGATCAGGACCAACGACAAAAGATTTCGATATTTGTCCAGGAACCACTCCCGAGAAACAAAACAACGAGACTTAAAGAAAACTGATCTTATTCGACCACGTTTATTTAACTAAACTTTTACACGACTTGTGTGCTTTGCGATCTATATTCAACTGTTCCAAGAGCTCGAGCTTTTATCCCAAAAATTGGGATCGGGATATTCAGACACGATCGAGAAGCGATCGGGTGCGAAAGAGATACATATCGATATTTGAATTTCCCTACCCTACAAACTTATCGGTTTGAGCTAAAAAAATATTTCACAGGGTATTCACAATTCGTTATTAAATTGGGTTCTAAATCTAAATACAAGTTTCATTTATCTGTCTAAGTAAATCGGAGGTTATTCAACAATATGAATAGCCTTTGAAATTTCAGGCATGTCACCCAGTCCAGTGTAATTTGAAAAAAAGCTTTTTCTATAAAAATTACATATTCCAAAAAACAAAAAAATCCCATATATATATATATATATATATATATATATATATATATATATATATATATATATATATATATATATATATATATATATATATGCATAGCCCTTACTATTTCCTTACTATATATATATATATATATATATATATATATATATATATATATGCATAGCCCTTACTATTTCCAACAAGTCGTCCATACATCGGAAGATGGGCACTTTTACAGGGAAAAAGGTTTTCGAACAACAACTTTTGAGAAAAATAAATTTTAATTTTCAAAAAATTTTGAAATGATTTTTTTTTCCAACAAATTCTTTGATCATTTTTAATGAAACCAAAATAATTTCCTACATTCCATT